>NW_012027256.1:251857-349445 GCF_000956235.1 Wasmannia auropunctata
CGCGCCCTTCTCCTCCGTTCCCGTGCCTTTTCCCCGGGATTGCGACACGATGCGCGATGACGAGGAAAGAGAGAGAGAGAGAGAGAGGGAAGACGAACGTAATCTTATTAGCGCTCATTGACGTTTCACTTCATCGGATAATTGCGTAAAGAATTATCGCGAATCTCGCCGCGCTCGTGAAACCGCTCGGAATTCCGCTCGCCGAGCATTTTATTCCTGGCACCATCGCGCACGTAAGAGGGATTAATCGCCGCGAACGTGGGCTGACAATTGGCGCCCGGATTATGCGCAAGTCTTAATGTATCAGCCTCGGATCACACCACCTGACGTCTGTCGTAAACAGAGAGCCAATTTCGTATCGGCGCCTCGCAGGAGACGCCTGCGATGGACAGTCCGTATTTTAATTACCCTTTCTTTTCTCTCTTGCAGGTTGTTGCCTTTATATTAATAGGAGTCGCTGTATATGGAAGGGCGTCCGCCTTAGTTACGAATCTCCCCATTATAGGCGGTATCCTAGCATGCGGGGTGATCCTGTTCCTCATTTCTATACTGGGCCTGATCGGTGCGGTTAAACACCATCAGGTTTTATTGTTCTTTGTATCCTTTTCTGCAAGAGCAGTTTCGACAGTTAAGTTTCATGAACAAGAATCAGTAATCTGATTTGACTCTACCATTGTCGTAAATCTGATTGGTGAGCATTTATTATATTATAGAGTATATTGTTTGTTAGATAGCTTCCGCAAGAGCAGTTTTGATGTTAATTGTAAGTTTCATAAACAAGAATCAGTATTTTGATTTGACTTTTTCATTGCGATTGTCGTAAGTCTGATTTGTGAGCATTTGTTATATTATAGAATATATTGTTTGTTAGATAGCTTCCGCAAGAGCAGTTTCGATGTTAATTGTAAGTTTCATGAACAAGAATCAGTATTCTGATTTGACTTTTCCATTGCGATTGTTATAAATCTGATTTGTGAAGAGAACATTTATTATATAATATATTTTTTGTTAGATAATGAAATTTTTTACTATTTTACATCTGCATCTTATTACATTACATTAATAATGTCAATAATGTTATTAATGTTTAATATATTTTAGAGTCTTTTACTCTTATTAAATATCTCGATACAAAATGATATATTCTCGATAAAAGAAATGGGTATACTTCCTTAATTGAATTTTACAGTACATGCTTATTTTGTTCCTTTTGTTCCTGATTCAATTCAGCATTGCCTGCGCCTGCCTTGCTGTGAACACCAAACAGCAAGAACAACTCGCAGAACAGGTAAATTTTTTTTCCGTTCAGAAGGCATGGCGATTGTATATTATTTGTAGGACAGATAATTATGACTTGATAATTGTGTGCATAGGGTTGGAGACGTGTTGGACCTGACTTAAGAGCGAAAGTTCAGACTACCTTTAACTGCTGTGGATTTAATGACACCACTACTGACCAATCGGGTATATCTTGCGATGTCAGTGTAAGTTGCAGCAAAAAAAAAAAAAGAAAAAACATATGACATCCGCAATGATAATGCATTGTCAAATAACTGAAATCTTTTACAGAAAATTTGTTGTCCATCCATCGATGTCGGTCAATCTTGTCCACCTTGTCCAACGTGTATGCACAAACTGCAGTCCACCATTGACTATGCGTTCAAATTATGTGGCAGTATAGGATTATTCTTTAGCTTTACGGAGGTAAGATTTCGCAAACGACTCGTTTCATTTGTCATATATTGCACAAAATTGTACAGGATACGAAGTTAAATATTGCACAGATTTATTTAATATATATATTATACATTTTAATATATATTTAATATATATTAAGATTTGTTTAACATATATTTAATATACATTTAACATATATTTAAAAGTTTATCTATATATATAACTAAAAGTGCACTATATCCACATTGTGTTTCACTGATTATGATGAAAGTATCATTTTGCTAATGCTAACACGTGTGCCCGATTACAGTTTGTTGGTGTATGGTTGACCGTGAGGTACAGGAACCAGAAAGATCCACGAGCTAATCCTAGTGCTTTCCTCTAGTCTAACACCATCGCCATGTCCTCTGTCACTTCATACGATCCTCCTAACAGATGGTGGGTGGCTTCACATGTCGGTTGTGGTCTTTTGATCTTTTTTTTTTCCAGCATTACCGGGTTCAGATATCCATTCGCTAATGTTCATTCGTAATGTTCTAAAAAAAAAAAAAAAAAAGTAAATTATGTGCAGTACGTAGCATGCGGCAATTTATACGATAGCAATGTCTATAACGTTTGTACTTTTCCCATTGCTCTTCTTTGCCGGGTCCCTCAGAATCTTATGAATTTAAACCTTTTCAGGTGATTGCAGCTTTCTTGGCAAGGCGTTACCGTAATCAATTAGATCCACAGGAAAAAGCTGCAAGAGCCATTTTTCCGCAGCAGAATTATTTATATTAGTTCGACGATATATCCGAAAAAGAATTATTTAATAATCTTTCTTTTAATTTGTATTATACGTATTTCATGAGACTTTTGCGACACGAGGAGGACAAACTGAAATTAATTTTATTTTTGATTGCCCGGATATGTCATATCAACATACTTTCCAACGGCTACAATTCAATCATTTTCTTTGAATGCACTAATTCTTTTAATTATGTGTAATGCTCAATAGAGAAATTAATACATTTTTTTAACTGGGCAGTCGTAGGTTTTAGAATGAGTTAGATAAATAACTGAAATGTGTGCTCTAGTCATAAACTTGGGACACTCATAACAAGCCTCAATGCGCCTTGTAGTCTAGTGACAGAAAACATCATGTAGGTATAAATTTCTATTAAATTTCGTTGCGTTATTTCCTTCGACAATTCGACGGTAACGAAAGTTGGCGATGAAAATCTAGCACATTGTCATAACATTGTGTTGTTTAGTACCACAGTTCGGATACCATTCTAAAGAATATTAGAACGACGTAAAAAAAAAAAACAGTGCAACACGCATATTAATTTTTTTTTAAATATTTTTTCATGAGAGAATGTAGTTTATCATGGTAGAAGCATAGATAATCATTCATCGATCTTGGCAATCATATTTTTCTCCCGTATATAAATGAATCGTGTTAGATGTATGCATATATACATAAGTATATATTATAATTATATTCAATGATATCTAGAAATTTATATCTTCCCGAGTAAAGATTCTGTCATATCACCTTTGAGTACTTTTAGATAACTTTATAATATATTTACGTCTGCGACGAGATTGTTTTTTTTTATATGTTAAAATATTCTACAGAGCGTTATGATATATATGAACTTCTGTTATTATTAGGAAATTGTAATCAAAATAATCCGAAGAAATCGTAATGTAAACTTTTACATTAACGAATCCATATCTAGTTTGGATGAAACTTGGCTTACCCTCGGGCAGCTTGCTTACGATATCGCATACGTGTTATACCAAATATTAAGAAACTACATATATACTTAAAATGTATAACCAATCGAGTAATATTTATCCTATGGTAATACCGTAATCAGCGACTATGTGAAATCTATCGTATTTCAAGTTTCATCCGCCAAGAGTATCCGACGCGAGAGTGCTTTGCTTGAAATTAAATTCTACGCTAATTGTGCACTCTAAGAAAACTTACGCATAATCTGAATATATAAGATGTCCTAGACAGCCTGGTGGGAAGTTATTGAAGAACTTTATAATAGTCTCGCTTTCTTGCATAATGCAGACTTCTTAATGGATCCTCGCAGGCTTTTAAGCTTTTGCGGTCGTAAGAGAGAAGGGGGGGGGGAGGCAAAGGGAGAGAGTATTTAAATCGTCTTGTCGAATGTTACTGGACTTACGATCGCACCTCGGATTCAATTATAGTGGAAATTGTATTCTATTCGTGAAAACACTATTTGACTGATACCTCTCTCGTGAGATAATGCCCTTCCAGGTTCTTTCTCGGACGATCTGCGTAATATAAGTATAAAACTTTACGAGAGACACACGTGTTGTGAATTCAATGTTCATGGAAATATTGTACATCGTGCCCTATTCTAGATATTAGAGAATAATAGCATATTTTCTATCCGAATCCCGTCGCGTGAGACGTAGATGGAACGAATCTCGCCATAATTACGTTTTCGCGAGTCTCCCCGCCTGGAAAAAGCAGCTGTTCTAAGATATACCAGATTATAAGATATCGCGTCTTCACGGTTCAATAACGAATCGAGCTCGTTGCTTTATCCATGTATTGTTTAAATTATAATAATACAATTAATCGAGAACCGAACGAGATCCATGAGAATTCGTTATTGAACGACAAAATCGTAGTTTGACGTTGCACGTTTGAAGAGTTTTTCCCCCGATATTTGGAGGACGTCGCTCTGACGAATAAAACGGCGTTTGCAATAAGACTTTAAGAAAATTTACCAATCAGTGGATTATTTATCTTGAGAGAAGATTAATCGATTGTGAACAATTTTCTTAAATCTTAAATCTCTAATTGCAGACGCCGCTTAATCCAGTATCGTTTTTTAACGAACAGCTCGAGTTCGCACAAATTCACAGAGTTTTATGCCGATCACGTCTCACGAATGGTAGAGAGCAACTCGCGGGATGTATATCTTCCGACGTAAGCGTACGAGATGAAGAATCACGTAAACATTCCAATTTTCATCTCGCTTCTTTCCTCCGGCTTTGGTAAAAAAAAAAAAAGTGCATATATTTCGCATGTCCGCGAAATAGAGGCCACGTGCGAGGATATATACGGTAGCGTCATTCCTACATACATATTTTTACCTAAGAAAAAAAAATACGTATCGTAATCATTCTACTCGTGATTAGACTTAACTGCTGTACGTATGTCCTGAGAGAGCTGAGAACAGTCGAAGAAATGCGTATGGGAGTGGATTCACACGCATCTCTGCGTTTAACTGCGCGGTGAAAACGACGTAAGCGCAGCGCGCGCCCGATTATATTATCCGTAATGCGGCGTACAATGAAACTTATAAAGACTTAAGATTTAAGAAAATTGATTCCTGATCACAGTCGATTATTCATCTCGCGTGAGAGAAGTAATCGATTGTGACTGATCAATTTTCTTAAGTCTTAGTGTCTCATTGCAGACACGGCGCTTAATGTAACGTGCGTGCTTGAGGGAATCTTTCGAAATCAAAAAAGATCTGATGCTTGGCGCGCGGGAGGATCCGAGTGTTTTTCGACAATCTTAGGTGACGGAAATCCCATTGTATTGTATACACGTTAGAGATCATGTTCGAATTATATTCGATTTATCTCCTCACAATCCGAATGTCCTGATTCAACAGGTCCGTTCTTTGTAACCGCGTTACAAATCACACTTTCTCGAGTTAAAATAATGAAAGAAAAAAAAAAGGAGACGTACATAATTGAGCGGCGAAAGGTAGAAAGTGTGGAAAAACCCGACTACAAGGAGCGACCTTTATAATATACATATATCTACCCCGGAGAATTCGCGACGTCGTCTAATTCGGTGATTCGAGACGAATTGGATCCCGACGATGCTATGTTTAATTCCGATACTCGCGCATTCCGACGGATGGCAAACAATCTCGAATACATGTTAAGCACGAGGATTTAAAGGATTTTAGTTTGTGTGATATAGAGAAGCGTATATATATATATATGCTATTGCACGAAGAAATATCAAGGGCTGAACGATTGCGAACGATAGAGTTGCCAATTGTTAGAGCTCGCGTGTAGCGATAGCGATAAATAAATAGATGAAGGTTCGGATATGTTATTTATTTAATATCAGGGAAAGATCCTCAATACAGTTAGGATCGAGAAAGATTTTTCTTATCGTCTAGAAAAAAAAAAATATCGAATTCACAAAAGAGAGACAGCGCCGATCCTTTTCCGAAGCGATCGACTGCAAGTATATTTTTTTCAGTGATCATATCCTTTTAATCGAGATCCATTGAAAGATATTGTTAAAAATCGAATAGAACTATTTGAATTTCTCTTATATTTTAGAGCATCGCAAAGTGAAGTTTTAATCAAAATAAAATAAATATAGAATCTTCATTTTTTGCGATCGATTTTTCTTTTCACGATGAATCAATGAGCGCTCGATGAGGATTGTTTACATTTTTTTTGCGACGCGACACCGCGCGCGCGCGCGAGACCGAAGGGAGTTCGTTCACCCCCCGGTTGCGATTATTTAACGCGGGTCGACGACCATCGATCTCGCCGTCAGCGACGGCGAGTCCATCGATTCCCGGTATCGATTCCTCTCACCATCCCCCTCTAGAAAGGTAAAAAATAAAAATGGCCACTTTGGGCGCGCACATTTGGCGGCCACGGAGAGCTGAGAGTGCACGTAGCTCCGCACTCCAGTTCCACACGGCGCGCACAGTGTTGATAAACAGGCGGTGCCGGCGATAGAGCGTCAGGCAGGCTGAGATCCGCACACCTGATCCGTTCCGGCGCGTCGGCGACACTCAGGGCGAAACGGAGCAACGACGGCGTCAACCGTGGAAAAGGTGAGGGAAGGCGCGGCGACGGCGGCGACGGCCCTTGCCGAGGAGCGGCGTCCTCCCCGGGTGGTTCACGGTGGCGGCGGCGACGACGACGAGCGCGGGAACGTTGAGGTTATGGACAACTTCGTGAAAATCGAGAAGATAGGGGAGGGAACGTACGGGGTGGTCTACAAGGCCCGGGACAAGCTGACCGGGAAGCTGGTGGCGCTCAAGAAAATCCGTCTAGAAACGTACGTGTGGCTCCGTAAATTTACTACGAAATATAAACAAGTCGCTTCTCTCTCTCTCTCTCTCTCTCTCTCTCTCTCTCCTCCCTTTCCTCTCTCTCTTTCACTCGTTCAGAATGTCATCCTGTATACGCAGGACCAGGGTGATCTTGATTCTCGGATGAGGATGCCAGAGTCAGGCAGGATCTTGTTTTTAAAGATTGTGTGTGTTTCATGTACAATAATTTTGTTATCAGAAACTCGGCAGAATCTGGATGAGAGCAGATGATATAAATAGAAAATCATTTGTTTGATCAGTTGCCAATTGTTCTTCAAAATTATACTGTACTCCCTTATCTTACCCTTATCTTTTATCGTTCTTGTTAAGATAATAGGAACTATACTAAAAAGGAAAAGTACTTTTTCCCCCCTTTTCTTTCTCCTATTTCTTTTACATACTTAATCATACACAATCAATATATTAATGTTATACTAACTTTTTTTAGTTTAACTAATTGTGCTTTTTCAATGGAAAATACACATATATGTACATATATTTAAAAAAAATGTTTTTAAATCGTTTATATGTAGATTTGTATAACATGATTATTAATCTTTTATTAATCTAGCTTGGAACATAATTTCCACATTGTCATTACTACATTATTATTACTCTTTTTTTTTATTTTTGATACAGTATTATTTATTAAAATATTCTACATTCTTCACTTACAAATATATATCTGTGTAAAAGCACTAATTGAAACTAGGCGCAAGAATATATATTTGAATTATTTTTACAAGTAATTATAATATTTGCCAATTTTCTTTAACAATTTTACCATGCGTTTTTCGTGCAAATAAATTTTATTATTGATTTTATTGGCTACCTTGTAGAGGTGAAGAATCATAAGAATAATTTAGTAACATATATTAGATATTTAATGGTGTATATATAAATTTAATAGCCTCTAAATCGAATGTTTAAATTAAGATTGCGCGCTGTTGATTCATCCGCGACCTTACAAAATTAATTTGAAATTAATTCGGCCCTTATCCATATGTGCTAAAAAAAAATGATAAAATTTGCAGAACTGCAATATAACTGCAGCTGGGCTTTTGCTTGTGCACTGCTAACACACTGCTAACAATCTGCATATTGGGGTCAGCTGAATCTGCGGGGGCCACGTTACACTAATTTTCGTAGCACCACATTATTCAGCTTGTCCCATTGTGCCATGCTCGCCTGGTTTTTGATTTAATATATTTTTTTTATTTAATACACTGTAATCATTAATTTAATAAGACACGTTCCGTGAGGATTATTTTTGAGAAAAAAACCTTGGGTATATGCATATGTGTATCCTCTGCAATTATAGCATTTTCATCGAAGATAACATTTTCCCTTGGGTATACAGAAATTAACAGAATTGCTTTTATATTATATTATTAGATTTGTCTTCCCCCACTGAATGCAACAATTGACGTTTTAAGTATTATAAGAGATTTATAAGTAAACTTTTCAAGCGGAAAGTTTTGTTATAAGAGGGAGAGTGAAACTTTCCTGTAAGAGTATTTTTTTAATGTATTTAATCACTCAGTTTTGCTTAAACTAAAATAGTGCTGCTTTAAATCAGGGAAAAAGAAGGTGTCCCGTCTACCGCCATTAGGGAGATATCGTTATTAAAAGACCTCGCACATCCAAACATCATACAGTTGTTCGACGTCGTGGACGGCAACAATCATCTGTACCTCGTGTTCGAATTTCTGCAGCAGGATCTGAAAAAGCTGTTAGATTCCGTTAAGGGCGGTCTAGAACCAGCTCTCGTTAAGGTAATGTCGGATAAGCTAGTTGTGGATTTCGTCGCGTGGATCTTTTAAAAATAACCCGGGGCGGGTTTGTGTTGCAGAGCTACCTGTCCCAATTGCTGAAAGCGATCTCCTTTTGCCACCTCCGTTGCATATTGCACCGAGACTTAAAGCCGCAGAATCTGTTGATAGACCGTGAGGGCCATATAAAGCTGGCCGACTTCGGACTGGCCAGAATGATCGGCGTGCCCGTTCGCACTTACACGCACGAGGTCGTCACCCTCTGGTATCGCGCCCCGGAGGTGCTCCTAGGAACTAAATTGTACACCTGTGCGCTGGACATATGGAGCCTCGGTTGTATATTCGCCGAAATGGTATGTGAAAATTGCACGAAAGTTATCCGAGAGTGATCTCTTGTAGCGTTTTCGGATGGAACGGCCGATTTGCTCGCTCCGATTAATAACGTCAAATTTTGCTAAACACAGATATGAAAATAGTTTTTTGTTGAATCATCAAAATAATTTGTTGGAATGTTAAAACTGATAAATATTTTGTTATAAAACGTTTTGATATTCTCGCAATTATTTTGACTTTTGCATAAAATTATTTTGATTATTGAACAAAGATTATTTTCAGATCTGAATTCAGCAAAATTGTTCTTGTTCCGTGCGGTGTCGGGGTGAAAAACCTGCAAAGTAATGCGATCTTTATAGGCGACCAGGAGAGCTCTATTTCCCGGCGACTCCGAGATAGATCAATTGTTTAGAATATTTCGCATGCTCGGCACGCCGGACGAAACGATCTGGCCGGGGGTGTCGCAGCTGCCAGACTTCACGTCTAGATTCCCAAGATGGGAAGCGGCTAACATAGACGACGTTTTACCCACTTTCGACAACGATGCCAAAGATTTAATTTCAGTAAGGGAAAACCCAGCGTGTCCACCTCGCGAGAGCGCGCGCGTTTTTTTTTATACACATGTATTTATTTTTATTTTTATTTTTTTTTAAGGAAATGCTGACGTACGATCCTAATCAGAGGATTACGGCAAGAGTGGGATTAAATCATCCTTATTTCGCTGGGGTCAAATTAGTTCCACCTCCACTGCCAAAAAAAAACTTGTGTACATTTATGGCCGATTGAATCACTGTATTTTTATAGACTTTTACATGAAACTTAAATGCGCAATATTTTTGGAGAGAATTTTAAACTGCGAGTGTGTGTTCAAAAGTATGTTAGATTCTAAATATAGATATATATATATATATATTTTTACTATAAATCTCACACATATATATATGTATATATTAATTTTTGATTTATCAGTATTATCTTCCATGCCCTCCTTCTCATCCATTCTCCACTTATTGCACAATGACATATTTCAATTATATTTTTTTAATTTTAATTGTATATATTGCGTATATATTTTTTATTTATATATATTTTTGAAAATTGTGCGTAATATTAGGAATTAAGAGATATAAATAATTAATGCATAAAGCTATTAAATGATATCGTTGGTTGATATTTCATAAATCTGTTTTCGACTTCTATTATTAATCTTCCGCACGCGAAAGATACAGAGTTGGAAATTATGTGATTTAATTGGAAAAATAGGACTTGCGAAGACAAGTCTTCGTTCCGTTTTATTTCGAATTTTCAGTTTATTTTTTAGCCAATTTTTTCGGTTGAAATTCGTCCTAGAATAAAAAAGTTTATCTTCGCTTAGAATTAGATTCGTCAATAAAAAAAAGATGTCTGCTCTAGCAAGTGTAGTTCATTATGACTTTTCTATCGTTATTTTTCTAAGTTATGAACTAGTTTGCACTCTCATTTTTGCGAGATGAACAGAATGCTCCAGACCTCGTGGTTTCTTTCATATACGAATTCTTAAATTAGACAGTTTTCATTTATATAAGATTATGAATTAAGTTTTAATTAATCAAATTTTTATTGAGAAAAGCTCAACTTGGAATGTAGTCGCAGATGAGAGAACCTGCGAGTCTGAGTGGCACTCTGTATTAGTAAAGTGCTAGAAAGCCAGTCGCGTTTTTTTGATTCGATAGCTCTAGTATGCCGTTCGGGCGGATTGCGAGGATGGCTCGATCAACTTCGGTAAACTGATTTTCGAATGACTCTCGGCAATCGCCGGACTTGCTTCTGATCGTGACATCGGCGAAGACGCGAGTTTCGGAAGACGCAGCTCCTTGGGAGACGGTGTTTTCCTCGGCGACCTCGGTGTACGGGGGGATATTCTACTGGGTGTGCCGGGGGACGTTTGCCTAGGTGTGCCGGGGGATATTTGCCTAGGTGTACCGGGGGAGGACTTATCGCCGGCGGATCTGACGCGCAGGCTGCTGGGTGGACGCGGGGAGGTTGGCGACCTCCCGGGTGAGCGACCCTTCGGCGTGCCTCCGCTGTTCGTCACGTCTGGCGCGGGTACTTTGGACGCGAGTCCGTTCGCGAGGGTCGCAGCACCCCCCGTTTCCTGCGCGAGTCTCCCTCTGGGCGTCGTGGCTTCCGGGGATCTGGCCAATCCGCTTCGGACGGCTCGGGGCGTCACGACGGACGAGGGTGACACGGCGCCACGTGTTTTGGTCGGCGTCGAGGGTGGCGGCTGAGGCTGGGGTATTTCGTCGCTGATCTTTGACTTCGGTTCATCCCTAGCGGAAGTCCAAACCTGAGGGGTGAGCAGAAACGATCATTTATATTTAAATACATTCAAGGAGAAAATATAGGATGAGTAATACTTGGGTGCATCTAGTAATGTCGTTCACATCGATCACTCAGCGAGCTGAGTAATACTCGATGCACCCCTTTGTTACGTATTATGTGCAAACTGACCTTGATTGACAGGCGGTGAATAGTAGCGATGCTTTGCGGACCTTGAGTGAATTGCAGGGTGAGAGTGAGGTACACGCTGTGCGTATTATCCTTTTACGGCAACTTTTCTAAATACTTCTAGTATACGAGATAAAGGTATCGATAAGGGAAAGACTGAGGAACTGTTCGTGTTTGCCGGTACCGTTTCGTGTGCTCAACTGCAGCAGGAATCAGTTTCAGGGTCGTGCCTACGTCGATACTAAATCTCCGTATTGTAAATCTTGCACGAAGCAGTTAATTTTTAACTCTGACAGGCCTGCGAAGTAGTTTTATAGTTTCTAGCGTTTGAATTGGTATATTTAAATTTTTGAGTTCACACATTATATTCCAAATGTGATATTAAACAAAAATTAATTTTCACAGATTTGATTAACGTTAAAAAAAATTTTTCTTGATTTTTTACGTTTCTCCAACAGACGAGAATTAAATTTAAACGCCCAACTCTGAAAGCGGAAATTCAATGATTCTCTGAAAGCAGATATTTTAATACAAATGGTGCAAATTTTCATTACTTTCAATTTTTTTATTTTTTAAAGAATTGCCCTTATCGTAATGTTAATAAATTAAAAACTTAAATAGATTAGATTAGACGGACTTTCTAATGAATTCTAAAAAGAATATAATCAAAGTAATCTTGCTCCTGGATGTTACCTATCGCGTGACAACGATTACACATATCTCTTGTTGCACGTTTTGTCTTTGGTGTTTACATAACACGAGCGTAAATAATTATCTTCTACATATATTTTTTTATAAAGTTAAATAAATTCTTAATGAACAGATAACAGGTGATGCAGCCACTTCTTTCTCAGCGAAAGAAAATTGGTTGGGGGGGGGGAGGATACATTCGGGGTTATTGAGAGACAAAAAGAACGGATGTAAATTTAAAAACAAAAATATTATTGTAATGCCTCTCCAGAGCGAGCCTAAATCAGGACGCGCGCCGCGGGCGCGTCGTTTACACTATTTGCGTTCAGTACGAAGTGTGGTAACTTGTGACAATTACGGAGGATCTAAAACGTTAATTACCATTCCCCGTCTCCGTGAAATATCGCAGTACGTTAATCGAATGAAATTATCTCTTAATAATCCACGTGGAAGCGATACAGTGTAAATAATGTGTGTTACATATCTCCCCCTCTCTCTCTCTTTCCCTCTTCACTTCCTTCTTCGTCTCTCTCTCTCTCTTTTTAGCGACGTGTAAATTGCACGAGGTACCTAAGGTAGTGTAGTGACGTAAGTGAGAGATTTTTATTCTTAGCGTAGCCGCACGCATTCCCCGTCATCGATCTCTCCTCTCCGCTGACGAGCGCTCAACTCCATCACCCGATCCGTCTCCCGATGATCTTTTCCTTTTCACACCAGCGGTACCTTATATATAATATACGTCGTGGGATGCAATGTGTGTTGAATACGTATCTACAGTAATAAGGTTTACACGAATATCTCGTATATGTCCCGTCGTACGTCAAACGCAATCTCGCTAATCGGCCCGATGTACCTGACAGGTGTCTCGCGTCGCGAGAGTCACCCGCGCGGCGTTACACGGCTCTTCTGGCACTTTTCTTCTCGCGGTCTCTCTCGTCGCACCGAGCACAATCCTGGAATAACTGTAAAGGTAGTAACTCCGCGCGCGTAGAAGCTCTGAGACATAACGACCTCGCGAATTTTTTTTCTCATGTATCGCGGCCGCAGCTGCGTGATAGATGCGGTGCAAAAAGCTGAGTTATCCACGATTAATCGACGCCCGGTGCAACGCTCGGCTCCCTTACGATTCGTCCACAGTCGATCGAGATTGCTGTCCGCCTAGTTTTCCGTCTCCTTCGGAAATCGTCGAATCGACCACGTGTTTAAAAAATCACGAAGGAACGATAACTGATGCGCGTCGTTCGCGATTCAATTATATGCGGGATGACGTTACCCTCCCCCGTAACTCCCGGTGAAATGCAACGTACGATGTTGAGGGATTGTCGGCTGTTATGACTTCCTCATGCGGAAATTAATGTACGCGCGTTTGTCTATAACGACTATTTCCCCCTAAGAGGACACGATGGTTCTTCCTGCGCGCGTTACTACGACGCACGGGTATATGTGTGTATGTGTGATTTTTGTACTTTCATTGGAATCTTCTACAGATACGAAAGCGAATAAGACACTAGCGATAAATTAAGTAATAAGGATAGACAGTTTTACACTCGCGAAATTAACTGTAAGATTAGCAATATTATAAATTAAATTTAAAAAAAGTACATATTCTTGTCTGCAAATTTTCTTTTAAAGACATTTAGCTTTGAAGACATTTATAATCTGCCCTGTTCTTTATCGGTAGATTTATTATCTTCACGCGCATTTTTTGTTAACTTCGTAAGCAATTACTCCGTTATTAAATATCATGCATTGAAACAGATTAAATTTGTGTATGAAAAAGATGAATTGGAGTACGTGATAAGCGTCGTTTATGGCACAAATGCGTATCAAAAATCGGTAGTTCGCAAATCTTAATATTCACGTAGCGAGGGCGCATGAGAAACGCGTAATGATTTAGAAAATCGTAAAGGTGAATTCGACAGAAATCTCTGGACAGAGAAAGCCATATCGCTTAAAAAGACACAGAGTCTCCAATGCGCATGGAAAATATTTTCCAATTCTTTGTCATGTATATGTATATTACAACAAAGTGAAATATTTTTTCTCAGTTCTTTCGCTTCTTCTATATATGCCTTACAATTTGCGCACTTACGTAATTACGTTACGTAAATGTGAACGTGTTTTCATGGACAGAGGGTGTTTTCACGCAACGCACGATGACGTATTCGTTTTATCTCTCTATAAATATAACTAAAATTGCTGGTGAACGCGGGATGAAGATACCCGGGAACGTCGCGTACCTGATAACGAATCAACGCGATAACGTATATCGCCTCGCTCGTCGATTTAATTCGCCCGTCCGTCGCACAAATTTTATCGCTCGCGTAGACGAGAGATATCGATCGCGGTGCTCCCTTTTCTTTTTCGAGAAGATTCCGTGCGCCTCAGTGTTTTTCTCGATCGCGCGAGGACAGTTCGCTCGTTTGTCCTCCAAAGGGGGAAGGTGGTAAGATGGATAAACGTGATTAATCACATGCAAATGATATAATTAAAGCGGGTCTATCGGCCGACTTTTCGTGACCTAGCATTCCTGGTTCAGGTTCTCGTCCGAGGCTGGCAGGCCGTTCTTGCCGGTGATCGCGCCGGAGGGCACGGGGCTCTGCGGGCACAAGACACGACATCAGGATTAAGCCTGGCAGCATCCTTGCGAACTGTGTAAATCGACTGAGTAAAATAAAAAAAATGCCCCTCTTTTAATAGCGCGTTAACCCCTTCACAGGCTGTGCGACAGGCTAGCATTCCAATATTGCCTTTAAACGTTATTTTAATAATTCAGAGATAGCGTTTCAAAAGATTCTCTCCCACAAAATAAATTTTCCCATCCTGTTTCATGCGACTTATTTGATTAGTTGCGCTGCAATTCGTATCGTAGTACTGCATTTATTTGATTTAGAATTGATTTTTTCAACATCGATTAATTTTAATCATAATTTATTGTTTCGTCAATTTCCCTTTTTTTGCCAATGAGATTTAGAAAAAAACAAAGGCACAATTGCATTATTGTTAACAAATTTATGCGCAGGAATAATGACCCTTAATACGATATGGAGATTGCAATTGCGTAATTTATATGTATTCATTTTATATACCTATTAGAATTGATTTCTTCAACATCGATCAACTTTATAATTTATTAATTGTTTCTTCAGTTTCTTCAGTTTCTCTTTTTTGCAAATAAGATTTAGAAAAATAAGGCGACAATTGCATTATTGTTAACAAATTAATTTACGCGCAGAAATAATGACCCTTAATATCTGCTTATGGAGATTGCAATTGCGTAATCACGATAGACGCATTTTTTGCGAAGGTAACAACCAGCAGAAATAGTTCAAGTCGATAGAGAAAAGTATAAGGAAGCATCACTTGTACTCCTATAAAAACGGATGTAAACAATGCAGAAAACGAGTATGGTTAGCGAAAAAACGGCATTATTATAACCCGCGAAATTTTTTAAAAGAATTCTCTCAGTTTTGCGGTTAGAAATATTATGAAACATTAACAAATAAATTTCTATAATTCGGAGACCAATCTTATCAAAGAATTTTTAAAAATAAATTTCTATGATAAATCAATACAACTTTTATAGTTTTAGTTGTTACTCTATTTATTTTTAGCAATTATTTATCTATCAATACGGGCCTCTATTTGTGCTGTGTATGGCATTGCGAATACGCATGCAACGCGTGTTTAAGCACTGTACGTGCAGATTAAATTGCGAAAAATCTCGAGAAATAACTAAGTTATTGTATTGAAACCCTTCGCCGTATTTGCGATGTGTTTCACTGCGAGAGAAACACGCCAGAGAGAATCTGCCGTGCAAAAGTTCTCAAGAGAGAAGTGACAAAGTTCCCGTGACGAAATTATTCTCAAGACTTTTTAGTTCGCGAAGAAATGTACCTGGGACCCGCTGCCGTTCACGCTCTCGACGTTGGAGCTCGACTGCCGAAGATAATCTCTGTCGTTGAAGATCTTTTTGTCGCCGCCGCCCGGCTTGTGCTTCACGTTATCCAACGAACCGATCTTGCTTTCGGCCTTGATGTCTACTTTTTGCATCGGGATCTGAGAAAATGAAATGACGAGCCGTATTTTATTCACTTATTAATAAAATCCCATTTGATAAAGAGGCTAGTGGAGAGTAGAAATAAAAAGCTAAAAAATAGAGGTTTCTTCCTGTTTTTTTTTAGTCAAATAGACAACAGTGGAGCATATTTATTACAATATTCGCTCGTCAATGAAATTATAGATTTATACAAGCACATTAAGAGAAGTGACGATTGACCTAGAGTCTAAATAAATTTGGAAACATGCAGAAATACATGCCTAAAAATCTTTCATCCAAAGTGTTACGTTTTACTTACTCACGTCTATATCCGGCGATATAGATAGAACTTTACCACTTTATTGCAAAGTGATGATAAGCACGTTTTCGTATCTCGTAAATCGTGGAGGTAAACCGGCTGATCTATCACGCCGATTATAAATAGCGATTTTGCAGTGTTGGAAATATCGATGTGTATGCGGTATACGTGCAGCATACGTCGTACGCGTTCGTTTGCAGGATTCTCGCTCTACTTACTTTTACCTCCACGATTTTGACGAAGTACGAGAAATTAATTTCGATCATGACGTCACGATCAAACGACGAGGGCCGTAATATGGATAAAAGAGCGGAGCGGAGGAAGACAGAGAGAAAAAGCGACACGTGACACGCCTATAATTTGCACGCTATTTCGTTAGCTGTATGATGTACTCACGTCGTTCTTCGTCTCCTGCGGTGTCTTTGGCGAAGTTGCGGACTGAACATCAAGAAATAACAATGGCTTGTTAATAATGACAATAGACAACACATGCGTGTACGAATTAGCTGCACAATTGGGTTTTGCGGCTTCCAATGACGTTTTTTTGATTCGGGTTTTAAGGGAATTAACGCTGATGGGGGCTCGATGGACCAACAAATGTTCTCCTTCGCTAGAAATTGCGGACTATTGTAAAGTATAATTGATAAATCCAAATTGAACGCGTGGCTTTGAGGCCACAATATACAACTTGGAATTATGAATTCTGCTTTAAAATCGTCAAAATACGTATAGCTATATTCTCTAGCTGGATCATCATTCTTCTTTCAAAACTAATAACTTTGTTTGGGATATACATATGTATGTATGTACGTATGTATGTATATGTATGTATATATATTTTAATATCTATGCCAGCATTCCGCATGCAATGAAATTTGAGCGCATTACTTGTAGGTAATTATCTGGGATATATATTTGTGACATAAAATGAACGAAGCGAGCATTGCATTTGTAATGCGTTCTAATGGCAATTAAGCTTCTATCCACCGAACCAGCCGTCCGTGAAGAAGATAATAAGTGTGAAGATCAGAACTTATGTAATTTTGTACAACGGTAAATACACATAGTTTTTATTGCTCCTTCGTTCAGTTAATTATGAAACGTCAAAGATAAAGGACTAATGATACAAATGTGAATGTAAACGCATACATATATAAAATGCATGCAATAAATTATTTTAAGAATTCCTTTCAAGGTTAATTGCTCGATGCAGAGTATGATATGATCGTGCTGATATTAATCAAAGCATATCGTTAGAATTGGAAACAATGAGATACTTTATATTTAAACTAAGGATTCGATCAGCTAAGAATCTCACATTCAATGTTCGCTTTGCAAGGAGTATATCGAAAAAGGTAAAAGAATTGATTAATAAACTAGAAAATTTATATAACTGGCTTACAGTAAAACAGTAAAACGGTTTTGAACTACAAGTTATATATACTTTAACGAATCTTACCTTGACAGTGCCGCCACCGGGAATATGCTTCGCGTTGTCTTTGGATCCGACTTTTGGCTTTGCTTTGTCCTTGAAGTCGAGTTTTACCGTTTCGATTTTCTTGTCGCCGCCGCCCGGTTTGTAAGTCGCATTGTCCAAGGAGCCTATTTTGGACTTGGCGTTCCATTGGAGTTTCACTTGGGAGATCTGTAAGTAAGTTTCATAACATCTTGTAAAGCGTGTTTGCCTTTCTATTTGCTATTTTTGATATCTGACGAACGTCAGAGAGGAAAACATATAAGAAATATTCTTCACAAAACGTGGAAATAGATTCTTTTTATCGATAATATAGGATGATTAATTAAATATCGGGATCAAAATTAAGAGATCAACCTTTTTGTCGCCGCCGCTGGGCGCGTATTTCTCGTTCTTCGCGGCGATCTTCGGCTGCGCTTTGCTGCCGAAGTCGAGCTTCCTGTTCTCGATTTTTATTTTACCGCCGCCCGGCTTGTAACTCGCGTTGTCTAAGGAACCGATCTTCGATCGTACAGTCTTCAGGTTCGGCGAGGGCGCGGCGCCGACTTGAACTTTGTTCATCGGCACCTCTGCAGAAGATTAAAAGACACAAGATCCTTTAGAACGTACGTTACGTTGGCGGTGATGTGATTTTTTTTAAACATTGTCCTTACTCTAATTCTTTCTATGGCATTCAGTCCGATTTCTCAGCGATGTAAAAGAGATGCGATTATAATGTATATGAAACGAGGACTAACGTTATAGGATATTAGGATGGTAATCGAAATACCTATAGCGTTGATGACGTATGTTAGATTTTGTTCTACGCAAAGTGTAGATCAACTCCCCGTTTTTAAATACGAAACGAGGATTACTTACTTTTTTTATCTTGAGAGCTCGACGTAGGTGTGTCGGGAGTCCGCGGTAGTGATTTAGCGGATTTCGTAGGCGACCCAGCGTTCGATCTTTTGTCACCGTACTCGCCTCCATCCGTACTCGCCTGTTTGAGACAATTGTAATATATCGGAGATATTTCTGATACTGTACAACATACAAGAGCAGAAGACAAATATAGACTTAATAATTTAAGATATTTACCCCGCTAACCGATTCTCTCGCTCTGCCGTTTTGGACCGCTGTGAGAAAAAAAAAGAAAACAACATATTACTACATCGTCATGATCAGGTTGAAGACATGCATGCATACGTCAGTATCGCGCCGCACCGAAGCAAAGTCTCAAGAGTCTCAAATATAGAACAGGATACTTAATTTTATAATATAGAATACTTAATTTAGTTCTCCGTATAAAGTCATCAATTTGTTTAAAATAAATTAAAACATATTCTATTTTAATAAGAGAGCTAAGCGCGCGCGCTAATTTTAAATATTCTGTAACAGAAATAGAACTTTGTTTGTGGGAAATTAGTTTTACAATTATAATATGAAACTCGGGGAAGCCAAAGGAACGAAAATATTGTAGCTCCTCTGAATCTTTAAGAAGCGTGCAGACAAACATTGATATTTGCGAAGCAAACGAATCGTGATCAGTTTCGTCTTATTCAATTCGCGCGCAAGGACCTTTTCTCTCCGCAGCTCTCTTCTCGTCGTCCGGTCTCGCCGGTGTTTGCGCACGTGGAGTTTTCACCATTAGAGTAGTGGGCTTCGTTACTTCCGTCTTGCTTATTTTTTCGGCGATAACCGAGTCTTCGACGAAGGACGTTCTCTTTTTTCCGTCCTCCGTCTGTTTCGGTAATCGGGGGCTGCTGCTCGAAGACAGCGTTCTCTGCTGTCCGTTATCGTAGCCCTTGACACCTTCGGGTGAAGCCGACAGCTTGTCTCGATTCGGCGTCGTGGGCGAGCGCGGCGACCTCGGCGACCTGCCGCCTCTCTCGCTCGCCAAACTCAACGACGACGCCGGTCTGCCGGGCTCCCTCATCCGCGGAGTGCCCTCGGCGGATTTGTCCGGTTGGACGGAAACCCTGTCGCTGCTCGATTCCACTCCGGATTGAGGCGCGCTCGAACGCGGTCTGCTGGGCGTTCTCGCCGCAGCTTCCGGCTCTCTTTCCGCATTCGGCGAGACCGACTGCGAGGCCGGGGTACTCGCACGCGACTTATCCTGCTCCGCGCTTCCGGGCGACTCCAGGCCGGCCCCGGGAGTGCTCGCGCGCGACTTATCCGGCGTCTTGACCGGACTCCTCGACTCTCGTTCCGCGTCTCCGGGTGGCTCCAGTCGGGCCGGCGTGCCGGAACGCGATTTGTCCGGACTCCTATTCGGTTCCGCGTTCCGAAGCGTGTCGAGGTAGGACGGGGTGGCGGATCGCGAAGTGTCCGAGGATTTCGGAGGAGTCTTCAAGCTCTGCTCGACATTCTGCGCGTCGTACGGGCTGCCGGGCTTCCTCGGTTCTTCGGACGCAGCGTTAATCTCTCTGTCCGACGGCAGTCTGCCGGCGAGCTTTTCCTCCTCATTTTTCTCCTCTTTATCGTTGTTCACTGCGGAGGAAGGTCTAGTTTGAGAAACGAGCGTCGCCGTATTGTCGATGTTGGCAGAAATTGGTCTTGAAGGTACGTCTTGCTTGTCATCCATTTTTTCCACCTTACTTTCGACAGTGGCCGTGCCCGGTCTGCCGACGTCGTCGAGTCTCCTCGGAGTCGAAGGCGACTTGGAGCCGTTTATCAGTCCCTCGGGAGGGGCACCGTCGCCATTGTGTCGCGGCGACTTCTTGTCGTCCATCACGACGTCGTCGTCGTCGTCGTTCTCGCCGTTCTCGCGAACGTCGGGCCTCTTTCGCTGCAGATAACCCTCCGGTTTACCGGCTCCGCTTTCACTGATGTCCGCCATCTTCTCGATGACGATACGCGGTCGGGGCGGTTGCTTGAGTTCTTCGTTTGACAAAAGGTGCTGCCGCTGCAGGCTCAGCAACGAGTCATTTCTCAGCAACGGCCGCGGGAAAACGGATTCCTGGCTGGGTCGTCGCGGCTCGTTTTGCGGAGGCGCGACGTCTGGTCGCTGAAATCGTGGATCGTTGCCGATTCGCTGTTGCTGTTGCTGCTGCTGCTGCTGCTGCTGCTGCTGCTGCTGCTGCTGCGCCTGATACGCCTGCTGATTAACGATGAAGGGTGGCCGTTGGCCTCCTGCTCCTTGCGGCGGCGAGGGACCTCGTATCCCCGGGGAATACACGAAACGTTGATTCGGAGGTAGCAGCGGATTCTGCGGAGGCAGCTGACCGGGTTGCGGAGGCAGCTGTCCGGGTTGCGGCGGCCTCGGAGGAAAAGAGCCCCCCGGTGGTCTTGGCGGACCGTAGGGCCTAAGCTGCACGAACTGACCCGAGGCTGGCGGTGGACCTAGGGAGGAACGGCTGTCCAAACGTCGTAACGGTGGTCCCGGTCGAGGTGCGCCTATGGGACCATTATTTATCGAATTTCTCGGAGGAGGAGGACCTTGCGGTCGCGCCTGAAATCCTTGCGGTGGTAAAGGAACGTTTGGCTTCACCTGCGGAAGAATACAGTACGTGTCGCGTACATCTGTACGGAAATAGGTACATATCAATAAGTCCGCTACGATAAATGAGCTTGACAGAGACCAGACGAGCTTGGAAATAGCTCTCTGACGTGTTCGCGTTACATCACAAGCTACTAATAATTTTTTTATTTAAAAAGCTAGGTAGTGAATATTTTATGTTTCTCGATTTGGTAATATATACGTTAGACGGTTTGTCCTAACCGAATCCATTATTTTTATGATCACGTTGCTTTATAGTTTGATTAAAACGCGGAAATTGAAGATATCATAATCTCGTGAAATACATTTTTGATGCTGTGAACATAATCGTCATTAATTTAAAGTGGCGCTGCTTAAAGCAGCCACGCTTTTATCGCCGAGTAAATATAGAGATTATATGTTCGTGCGTTTCCGACATCGAAATCTGAACTCGGCGATCTGTTCCGATCCCTGCTTGAAGGCAGTCAGGAGACGAATATATATATTCAATTTGTTCCAAGTTTTCTGCCTTCGTTTAAATGTTGATTTTATCTCCTCTTTGTTAGATGGTTCTAAATGAATTATGATACTTTAATTCGATATGTTATAGTCGGGTCTGAAACGCGCGGTTTGGTATACCGAAAACGTTCGCGAAGCGATTACAATCCTAGACGTCCTAGACTCGAGCGGCCACTGAAGAGACACATAAAGAAACGAAACCGAAGGCTATATTGGCGCAACTAGAGGTACAAATTGTGTGATCGACAGTATTAACCTTGACCTTAGTCCCATCGATCTTTTCGCCATGCCGCGATTCGAATTGCGGTCTACAAACGTTGACTCGATTTTCTGCGTCATCCTTAACAACTGTTAACTTCTGAACCTGCAGATCGTTAACTTTCGCGCTCTCAATTTCTAATGACGACCGTTTCGGCGCCGTGTGCCGACGATCGTTCGCTATCGCCGTTAGTATTTTCGCAATTCAATTTTGTCGGTTTACTAACGCGACATTTCGTGTCGCGGGCTAATCCGCAACATGACGACGGTAAAACGTACTACGATAACAATGTAGAAAACCGCGAGAAAGAGAGAACTATACAGTTTGCTTGACTCGGGAGTCGAAATTCGTGAAATAGCGGCCCTGAGTCTATCGATCTTTTGATAATGCGGGTCGGTGACGTCTCGCTGTGCCGTTTTCACCGTGCCTGCCACCGTTTTACTTTCGGGCTCATTATGGGATCGAGCCACGAACGACTCGGCTTCCGACTGCGATTCATTCGCTTCGAGGGATGCCACGAGCGACGTTATGTTTGCTAGCAGGATCCTCATTATTCTTACAAAGGAACCTCGATTTTTTTATCCGTAACAAGATCAAACTTATTTATTAATTTATTATAGAATAGATATTGTGTACGAGAATGTAGAGAATTAAAATATATAATAATAATAATAGTAATAATAACAACTTTATTGAAATGTAGTATAAACAAAGGAAAAAAATGAGAGCTGTATTGTATACGAGAGAGATGTAGAGAATTAAAATATATAATAATAATAATAACTTTATTGAAATGCAGTACAAACATAGGAAGAAAATGAGAATAGAAAAGAAAATACACCCCAAAGGAAAGGCGTCAGAATGCCTTGAAGCTTAGACCTGATCAAATAAAAAATAAAAAACATAATCTCTGTCATTATTACAGATTCTTTGCTAATGATCGTCGTACGTGTTTCAGTCTATGTATCTAGCCATGTATTGCTTACCATAGTTTCTCCGTGACCCGAAGCAGGCTCGGTTACACTGTTCGCGGTTTCCTGCGAGTCCATATCGATTTCTCTTTCGCGTACTCTTATGGGGTATAATCAACCTCGTCTTGGTCAATATGGTATCCCCGTAAACCTGTTGCGTAAACATGTGACCAACGAGTCTTCGTGAAAGGTTCACGAACCAAGCGATCGACATCAATTGCCGCTACGGCGGTGAATGAATGTCGCAGCGTGTCGGACGGAGGACTACTCTTGTCTTATACTACTAGAGACACTGCAGCATTACTGACGTACGCGCGTGATAAAAGCGGCAACAAAGATATCGGAGATGTGCCAGAAAAAAAATACATCTTATACCAGAAGCTAACGAAGAGTAGTTTTAATATTAAATTTTATGTCAAACAATTTTATATTCAACTAAGAGTAAGAGAAAAATTTTAATAAATAAACCAAATCGGATTTTGAATAATCTAAGAAATTATACTATATAATAATATTTTATAATATAAAAGATTTGGGTACTTGTTTAATATATTATTTAACTTAATATTTTGCTATTCAACAAAAGAATTTTCTATATTAACATAAGAAACTTAATAAATCTTAATTGCAATAAGTTAATAATTAATGTCAAATTTACCGAGAAACTAATACAGAAAAATTATATAAGATCTTCTGTTATTATACAGTATTATTTAGATTATCAATTGATTATTTTATATTTTATCAATTCATTATTTCAGAAGAATACTTTTAATATGTGAGGCACAATATTTATTCACATATCAGATTACTTATGTCCTGGACATTTAAATATTATGAATAATTCATAGCCGAAATATGATATAGACACTCGACAGTTGTATGTACGTGTCTACTCGATGTAATCCTACAATGCGTGCAATGATGGTAGCCTTCAATTATAAATTACGACCTGCTCTCTACGTGCCACAGATATTACGTGCCGACGAGATTACAGCAATCAAACCGACAGCAATTACCAACGGTGTTTTACAAGTGCGAATACTGGAATACTTTATCAGTGAATAGACAGAAGTGTGCGTGATCAATTAGATACTTCAGTTTAACAGTGGCAATGATATTAAGAGTTAAAAGTAAATAGAAGAGTATTAAATAGAAATTTCTAGAGTTATTTTAAATGGAAACAGACAATATTTTGCGTATATTATTAATTATAAAAAAAATATTTTCTTAAATTTTTATTAATAAAAATCGTTCAAATTTAATTTTCGCGAGATATTTGATAAAGTTTATAAAATTTTCGAAACAAAAAATTAGCTTTCTATTAAAAAATTTAGAATTATAACAATTAAAATATTGATGTTAGTTACGCTCGAAAATATTGGAATAAAAATCGGTTCTACTTAAAAAGAAAATCCCATCAGTTTATTCTTTATTTCTCATTAGAAATGAATGACTTATAATTTTCAGATGTCTTACAAACAATCCTTCACGAATAGATGATACATCACAACTATAATAACTGCGTACGCGACTATAAGCGTGATTTCGCGGTCGGCGTAGACCTTAAGGAACGGAAGGTAAAAGTGGTCGAGAGTTGAACATAAACGGAGGAAGACACGCGAGCGCGATCATAACTGGTGCGGAACGACGAAACAGATCGTGTATTGCTGTGGATCGACGTCGATTAACCTTGGTGAGTAACATTGCGAAATTACACCGCGCGAGACGAGAAGTCCCGTGTTCGGGAACGATAACGTCCAAAGGAGCAACGTTCCTCGAGCAGACCTAACAATTGCGCCTCGCAATCGTCAAATCGAAAGCGCATCGATCTCATTCATTCTTTTAGATTCTATGACTAGTCGCAATTTCTCTTGGTCCCATCGCCCATTAATCATTGTGCTGTGACATCATTGTGGAATGTCAGCCTCGAATTTACATTCGGATTCGGCATTGACCTTTTTTCCGCGAAGTAAAATGTTTTCGTCATCCTCGCGGAACGTTATTTCGTGATATTTAGATTGTATATCAGCTTGGAAATAAAATAATTTTCCGTCGCAAACAGGAAAATTAAATCGATACGAATAAGTTTAATTTAAAGGAGCATATAGAGATTCGAGAATATGTCGTCAGATTCTAGAAATATAAGTTCCATTAAAAATTATTTCCTAGGGAGGATTGACATACCTAATTTGTTGACCGAGATAAAAGCTTTAGCGAAACGTGCGCTATGAATTTCACTTTCAATTTACGGTATGTGACTCAGAGGTGGATCAAATTATACTCGCGGTCGATTATGTCACCGTAGCTGCGAGAGTAATTAACTCGGAGAGACACGAAATAAACCTTAAAATAACATTTCGCACGCATAAGTATGATGGCCTGAGTGCCCGATAAATATCATATTTAAGTAAAAGGCGGTCTAAATTATGTGTGTTGCGTGCGATTTTAGTTACATTTGCGACAACCTCGAGGCTTTCGGCTCTTAATTAATTACTCTTCATTATCTATGTCCATACGTGGCCTCATTTTTGCCTTTTTCTTTTTTTTTTTACACAAATATTCTTCCAAAAACGAGATTATTTCACAAAATAATTTCTAGCGGATGTATTTGTTTCTTCTTTCGTCTATATTACTGAGACAGAGGAATCTATAACATACGGTGGGAACTTCACGCGAACTCTATCACGGCGAACACGTGGCTGGAGTAATATATCGGATCGTTAGAAATAACTGCACCAGCGAAAGCAATTCATTCTGTCAGACTGTGTATCTTGCTTTACGACCGGCAATCGTGATTATTGTATATTCTAAAAATTCAGATCGGAGGGCATATCATCAGAAAATGTCTTTAGCGTTTAATATATATACGCTTTATCAAATATATGTTTTAAATTATATAACAATACAGCTTACTAAAATGTATATGTATCTATGGTAATAAGATATTCTAACAAATATAATTGTAATTACAGTCGAACTTTGATAACTTGAATCTCAAGGGAAGAGCTAAAATCTTCGAATTATAGAGTTTTCGATTTATCGAAATTATAATAGAGATGAACTTCGACTTGTAGAGGTATACTTTAAATTCGAATTGCAAAGGTAAAATAATACATCTGACAAAGAATTCGAGTTAAAATAGATCTTATTTCGATTTATAGAGATTTCCGTAGCGGAACGGAAGGGAATGAACAAAATTTTCTTAGAGATTTTCGGATTATAGAAGTTCGAGCTATCGAGATTCGACTGTATTTCAATTAATTTTAGTAACTTTAATTTTAATATGCATTTTTAAGAAATAATTTAAAAATCGACAAGTTGCGAACAAAGCTAAAAGATGCATATAAATCTCAAATTGTAAAATATTGATATATATAAAGATAAATAATTAGTTTGTACGCTTCGGATAAAATTCGTGCTATTTCCAAAAGACGCGACCGTTCCTCTTTTCAAGTTTGTGGATTCACGCGAGAGGCGTCACGAGAATACGTCTGGGTGGAATTCCTAAGCACGTTTCGGTCACTTCCACTTTCGTTTCCGAGAACGGGAAGACCAGAAAGCATGCAGGCTGCTCCGTGCACGGAGCAGCTTTGCCAGCCGGCAAGTGCCCATTCCCGGAGTTATTGATCCGACCCGGTGAGCGTGTTCGACTCCGTCGTTTCACGTGTGCACACACGGGGATGCGTCACATAATATGACTAAGTTGACGGGTTTAAACAAGGGCGGCGGCGGCGGCGGACACCCCGTGACGAGAGGATGAACCCGCCGAGACACCCGAATGACCAAATCGGCCTCGATTTCAGGCGCGGCGCAGCAACTTCGACCGGCTTTTAATTAAGGGAGCGATCGTGGATGCGATATGAGGTAATACAGGGTAGCACAACCTTCCTATTAGTGCCGAAGTTGAGGAAAATAGGATTTCATCAAAGGTGGAAGGTTGAGTCTCTCGTGCACTGTTGCTAATTGCGCAATTACTCGTTAAATTAATCGATGGCATAACGTTCCCGTCGACAATATAATTTATGATGTGTTATAACAATTTTTCTAAATAATTAAAAGTTGCTGTGAAAAAATTTGCAAATATCAATTAATTTAAAAGTGAAATTTAGAACTAAAGAGGGAAAATTGCAGATAATATCCATTTAATAACTTCTAATAACGCTCGTGACATCTTGATTAATATATTTTTAATTGACTCTAAAGAAGTTGAAATCTACTATCTCGTTATTTGTTAATAATATTAATTTCACCGCCGCGTGTAAGATACGAAAGAGATTACCTCGGTTAATCCTAGGAACGCTCGACACGAGGCAACTCTGTTATTGTCAGCGCGGTATTGCCATTCTCGTTTTTCTTCGCGGAAGGAGGACGTTTCGCGCGTGAGACATGCATGCACTAATTTTGATTTTTTGTCGATTGCACGCGATCGATACCGGCGAGCTCACGCAACGCTTGTATGTAATTCTGGTGAGACCTACATTCAGGTCATCGAATGCCAAGTAATACGATGCAATTTTCTACCGTGGCTTCCTCGCGACGAAAAAAAAGAAGGAGGAAGAAGCTTCGTAAAACTTCGCCGCTCGCGCGCGTCATCGCTCCCCTTTGAATTCGCTTTCGGTGTCATCGCTGGACGCGATCGGAACTCATTGCACTAATTGCCGTTAACGACGACAAAAATTATTCTTCGTTATCGCATCGCTATCGCACCGACGTTTATCGATGTTCTATAAATAGTGCTCGAATAGTATTGCGAAAGAGGGACCGAATGTAAAAAAAAAATATAGAATTTGGGTTACGCTCAAATAAAAATGCGGCGACGCGAATGCGCGTGTCACATTTTGTATAATAAATTACACGCTCGCGTTTTCACATCGTGCGCATTTTGCGCTGAATCATACTCTCGGGGATGGCTCAATTAATTTTACCTTTTTGCGTTCAATTGCGCAACATTGTATCGTGCTGTAACCGTCCGCTGTTAGATTCGATTAAGACAAGGATACGTTTCGGCAACGTGGGACGAAAAATCGCGCGAGAATTCGTACCGCTGTGAAAGAAGGTCCGAAAATTAAGATTCACCGCACGGATCGTTGGAATTTACGGCGAAGCGAAAAGACGTATCGAGGGTAACGACAGATAACGACGGACGACTGCGGTGCTCCACCGGAGTATATAGTTTATTATAGTGACGGGTTTATCACGCGGCAACATCTCTGAATCACCTGCGACAGACCGCGACCTGCAATTGTCACGTGTGCGTCAGTTTATCGGTAACGGCCGTGCGCTTCCTGGACGGTAACCCATTTACGAGCGTTTTGCCAATGAGATTCAATGCGGATATAGAAAAAAGCGCGCATTAAAGTTTAAAGCTGATGAATTCCGGCAAGAATCACCACGGCGATATGTCACGTATGAAATATCGTCCCTCGGATATTTGTAAGCAAGTAAACTGGCAAAAAGTGACGCGGCACTGAAGTGGTATAAAACAAATGTGCAGTATAATCTAAAACTCGGCTCGATCAAGATCTTCGGAGAGTAATCGTTTCCCATGGGAAAATCCCCGAGAACAGCCCGCGTTTCCGACTTAACCGGTCAGAGGAGCAGGAAGCGTGACAGAATTTATTTCTCGATCAGAAGCAAAAAACGGGGATAGCCACGATTTCGGAGATGGCGATGTACAGCGACGATGATTTACGCGTGCGTGCCGTTACTCCTAAGTCACGAAAGAAAAGAAAAGTGTTCGGATTGAAAAGGGTTCGAGTGCCAACGGAGAGACTGGTACTGGTCGATAATCAATGATGCGATCGGCTTTCGAAATAAATTTCGCTCGTAGACACACCTGGTACAGCCCACCAAGCCACCGCGGCGGTGGCGCCGTAATGGTTTTAGGACGCTTTTATCGAGCAAGCTTTTATTTGGCGGAGAAACGAGACAGAGCTGCTTTATGCTCTTTGTATAAAGTACTATCTTATCAGGCTCTCACAATCATCTCTCGCATCATTTTAATTAACACGTGAACATATTACTTTCTATTATTATTTCTTCTAATCAATATGCTTTACAATTTCTATTCTTTATTCGACATTGCTCTTTCCATTTTAATAATTGATGTTATTAATTATTAATAACTATTAATAATTATTAATTATTAAAATCAGGAAAATTAAATTTATTAAAGTTATTAGGGTACAGCGGGATAGCTTGAATAGTGGGGTAATTTGGATAACAGTAAGTATTTGCAAGAATTTCAGAAAAAATAAGAGATTTTAAGATATACATTTTATCAGATCAGACATTAATCTAATGAAATGTATCTTAAAATCTCTTATTTTTTCTGAAATTCTTGCAAATATTACTGTTTGTCCAAATTATCCCACTATTCAAATTACCCCGCTGTACCCTATTATTTAGAATTACCACACGGAGAGAATTTTCTTTTAAAATTTACCCTGAAAATCATGTTAATTGTGAGACAATACAGTATTTAGGTAAATTTTACTGTGCACTACAATAAATTTTACTGCGAAATCTTATTGTAGTGCACAGTAAAATTTGCCTAAATACTATATTGTCCCATAATTAACATGATTTGCAGTAAATTTAAAAAAAAGTTCTCTCCGTGCAAGTGTTTTAGAGCTTTGTTGTAACAAAAAATAATAAATGGATGTATAAAGATAAAGAAGCTTTTAACTGCTTTTATAACTGATTGTGAGCACCGACCGTCTTCTAACTTTTTCTTATTTTCTAGAAACTTTCGTCGCGCCGCTTATCGCATATTCTACGGACATTTGCTACGTCTCTGAAATACACAATTAAGTGACAAGTAAAAAAAAAAACGGTCGCTTATCGGTTGCTCATATCCAAATTTCATGGAAATTTGTATGCTCTGTCTGAGTGACTTTAGAATACGCCCCGCTTAGTGAAAGTGAAGTATGGCTTCCGAGAAAAAAAGAGCCTTTTACTCTAATCAACCGTACGCAACAGTACTACTGTACGTTGTATAGTTGCCTAATGCATAAATATTCTACGTGCGTAACGTGTCTACGACGGCTACTACTACGATGTGTGATTGAACTATTAATTTGTATCCTCCTACAGAGCGGCCAATTAGGAACAATTTACTGAGCGGCAAGGTCTACGAATTGCACAAGCGAATGTTCCTTCGATAGCAGAGATCGGCTGCATTGATAATTACCACGATGATTGAACAGTGGCTATGTGACAGGCGGCTTGCGTTCAACTCCAACGGACTACCTCCTGCTCGTATACACGATAAGCTTACGTCACTTTTAATGCACGGCTACTTAGGGTCTAAGAAACACCCACGAGCTCAATTAATTTTCGGGCGCAGGCAAGAGGTCATCCGTGCCGGCCATTTAGCCTCATTTACGAACCGGAAAGTAACGCACGGCGTTTTATTCGACGCTTTATCGTCCGGCTTTTGAATTCTCGAGTGTGACTCTTTAACCATCGCGTTTAATTATCCGGTCGACGACACGTATCGCGTCTCGACAGGCGTCTACTCTGGACGTGATTGCCGTGCGCGGATCCAAACACCCGGTCAAACGATTAAGACCAAGATGGTCTCGTCGAAAAATGGAGCGACGAGACGTGGGTCGTTTATCGCGGACAAACATCGCGATCTCGTATACCACCGACGATTTTTCAGACACGCGAGTACCAATTACCGAATATGGACAGACACCCGGGGAAGAGCCTCCGTGGCTCAATTCTCGTTTCGGAGGACTCTACAATTACATTTTTTTGGGCTTGCAGTCGACGACGTCGCGGCCTGGCCCCGGTCGGAAAGGTCGGCTTACCTGGCGTCGTCGGTCTCACTTTCGTCGAGCCACCTCCTCGACCTACGTCGGCGCGTGAGTCACTAAGTAAAGCTCTTGCGATACCCCTGCGGAGGCCTCTTCGGCAAAGAACATACAGAGTCTCGCTCGGTCGGCACGTTTCAGCCGCTGCCGTCGATTTGTCCTGCCGTTTCTCTGCTCCTGCGCTCCAACGCCCAACCGGACTCAACCTTACCATGCGCACTACCATTCGACGATGCTAGTCTACTATATACAAGACGGATTCACGAGAGAGAGACAATCTGTCAATAAATTATGTCCGTGCGCGCCCCTTGTCGCTTTTGTCGCGTAATTAGGTTTTCTACGCAATTTTTCAAGATGACATGATCCTACACATATACGTATATATACATATATCTGCATCCAAAAAATGCAAAAAGTTTAACAAGCCTATGACGTACGCGAGAATGTCGCATGTATGCATATGAAAGACCTTTACATATCTTTAAGTTTCTTGTCGGTTCCACAATGGAGATTTTAATCTCTTATAAGCAGTAAGAAATAGACCAATATATCTTACGGTGTAAGGCTTAAAATCCTTATTGTGAGCCGACACTTATTATTCATTAAGGCCGTCGCTTAAACATGTCGGCATCCAACCAGTGCACTTAATGAATCTTGAACAATCTTGAGAACGTCCTTCATTTTGCGGAAAATTATACGTGCGTTTGAGTACATCGTTCCTTCCGGGGACATTCACCGCGGCCTGCGCCTCGTCCCGACCGCTGCGGATTTGTGCTCGATAAAACGAGCGCGTGCCAAGCGATTTCGGCGATTAGGACGCGTTCCAACAATCGAGACGTTGCTCCGATGATTACAAATAAGGGAGCGAAAGCTGCATTCTAATACAAACTACCCGATTATTCCATTACGCTTTCACTCGACGAGGCACTCGTTCGCCAATTCCGTGCGCGTCAATTGCGAGAAATGCGCCCGTCATCTCCTGGTGTTGTCTCCGGAGAGCTCCGGTAAACTGTACCTCGAATTCCCGTCTCAATTATCGCCCCCTTTTTTTTATGCCAAAGCAGGTGTTCTGTTTATCTCTCGCACATAATATTTGTTGGAACAGAGCGTGAATAAAGTCAGGGACGCGCCCTCTTGCACGCGGTCACTTCAATTCCGATGTTATTACCTTAATGCGTCGGGCACGGCTGTTTTAGCACGTTCGTCGACATGGGAGGAGCTAATTCAGAAGGGAGAAATTCTAAAAAAAAAAAACTCGCGCACTCTTCTGTGCTATTTCGACCAATCACCTTGGCATTTACGATATTGTTAGTAATGTTTCCGCGAATTCATCGTTTAATTTAGCATATGAAACAACTGGGGGAAAAAAATCGTGAAAGACACGCATTTCCCATCGTTTCTTGGCGTTCATTAGATAATAGAGTATTTTAAATAGAAATAGAAATAGAAATTTTAAATAGAAACATGTTTGCTTTACAAATTAATATTCAAGAGATAATTTATACTTAATTTCGTTCAATAAGTAGATGTTTTCTTGAATGTAGAGTGTCATTCGTTAAATATATATTTGTGTAATATTTCAATATTCCAATTCCATTAAGTTAGATTACTTTCTTTCTTTTGTTGAAAATTTTTTGTCTCATCAAAAATATTTAGCTTGATAAGTTTTATCAAACAGTGTTAAAGCAACAGAATTTCATCGGGTCTATCATTAAAATTAAATGTTTTCCTGTCGCGGTTTTCTAAAGCAGATATTAGTATGCAAATGGTTTAACGTGATTGCAGGCGTATTCCAGCGCGGCTTAGCGGTGAAAGCCAATTATGACGACGCCGGAATGACAGTCTCGACGGCGATTGACGGCGCTCGGAGGCGCCTTTCGACATCCGCGAGGCGTTGCTGGCAGCTTTCCTGAGACGATCTTTTCATTGCGCCCCCGTCCTCTATTACCTCGTCTTCCAAGAGTTATCGCGAGGCAGATCGCTATTCGCTCGCCGCGGAGGCGCGAGGCTTTTCTCCGATCTGAAAACAGTTCGGCCATTCATCCGGCGTTGCAGCCCTCGCCGCGGACGCCTCGGCCACGATGCTATCGACGATGGAGAGCAGACCGACGAACAGCCGGTCGTGGAGTCGCCGCCGCATCTCGTCGGCCGGAACGTGCCGCGCCGAGAGATCGATTGGCCGCGCTTCCTCTTCTCGGAGAGGGAGCGAGATACGTGTCTATCCGCTTTCTCGAGGGAGACGAATCGAGACTTTGCTTCGGTGTTTCGCCCTTGTGATGACGCACGCCCCGAAGGGAGCAGCGTAACCCTGTTGCCCTTACCTGCAAGAGAAGAATTTTTCGATTATTATCAAGGATCGGCAGATGGTCGGCATGGATAACGAGCGAACGAAAGGCGGTATGTAAAATCACTAAAATCGATCGTGCGCGATTACGAATCGCGATTACGGATCGCCGTAAAATTATCGAGATGCGCGAGGGTATAACGAATATAAGGGTAGAATTTGACGGCTGTTACAGTGGCGGATCCAGAGAATTGTTTTTTTTGGGGAGGGGCGGTATGACGAAATGTGAATATTTAGTTATTATTGTCGTTAATGTTATTTTTAATTATTTAAAAAAAAACTGAGTGAACATTATTTAGTCTCGAACAATCTCTGATAATTTTTTTTTCAATTTATTTAAAATCGACTTTTTGCAATATGCAAAATTTGTTTGGAGAGCTCTGGAGAGGGAGCGATACCCTTCGCTCTCCTTCTTTTGTATCCACTGGGCTGTTAAGCACTACGTGAAAAATTAGTATAATGCTAATGCCGCGGTTAAGAAATCGATGCCGTGCGCGCACGGCAGGAGTGAAAATGCTACGAAGAAATCGTTTATCCACAACGTGTATATATAGCTGTTGTAACGCATATAGTTATGATGACCCAGTGACACACAGGAAATTCACACAATTTATAATTTTCCTGTCATCACGTGCATCGTATATGATGAGCAATATATATATAATGACCTGTCTAAGTGACATCAGTTGTTATTAGGTGCTAACAAATGATCGTCTCACACACAGACGTTAATGTTAGTATTATTAGTATTTTACTAATATGCAAAACAAATATTAATTTCCAACGGAGAAATATTTTCCAGGCTGAGGTAAAAATTCTAATTTCGTGTAATAAACATCGATTTGATTGAAGTATATTTTAGACATGCATGCCGAAATATTTTTATGAGGGCAACTTGTAATAAATCAGTGCCTGTCGGTGATACACGATCAAGAAATGAGGATTTTGTCGTATATATACATAGATGTACGATTTAGCCCTTCGGTTGCATGACAGTCGGCGTCGTCACCGATGAACGATCGTTTGAAATTTCCACTGTTGGCCTGCGCTAGCCTGTCACGCAGAATCGATCGTTTGCAATTAATAGCAGCACGAATTCAAACAGATGTGAGGTGAAGCGCAATGCAAATACGAAGTGGCAGCGTATTATCGAAATGTGAAATATGATTGTTTTACCAGCTACAAATTCTATTATTGTGTATTTATATGTAATTTCATTGATGTGTCGTTTTAAATATTATAACATTGCAAATATCATATATAAATATAATAAATCCAACTAATAATTAATTTAATAATTGAAATTGTAGCTTATGCAATCTCTCCATTCGCTAATTTACATTTCAGGAAAATGTAATCGCTCCGACATGCGAAATTTGAATAATTTTTACATTCGCTGATTGCACTTTCATGCTACATGACTCGTATGGAAAACTTTGTTCATTAATATTTATACAGTGGAAGTTTATAGAATTAATTTTGCAATGCTTTCTCTTGCTGGAATTATTGATTTTTATTGAGTGACCAAATCTACGTATGGTACAATTGAATTAGTGCGGTCGGTAGAGCGAGGCTAGATCAGTAAGGGAATTTCTTCAGTAGAAAAGCTCAGCTTGCAGCAAAGCTCAAATGTTTAACCAGTCGAGCAGAATGGATATACGACGCGATACCGACAGAGTGTAAAGCTTTCGCTTATCATGAGCTTTCGCATCCGACACCTGTTCCTTACTGTTACCTGAAGCACCAATGTGCTCATCAAGTAACTCTTCTGCATTGCTAAACCATTTTATTTTATCTTAAAACGAAAATATGTAAATATTTAAAAACTGATGCATTAGAGCATCTAATTTTGTGGCATATCTATATTATTCGTATTGATTAATAATGATATTTATTCTTTCATAAGCAAACAATTGTTCACTTCTTCTTTAAGAAACATTTTTTTTGCCATGAGTCACAATCTTTCTCGTTTATAGCTTCACAAAAAGTGTGTGTTAATTTGCTTCAAGAGAGATGAAAATAATTGGAAGAAAATAGTTCTTTCTTTCGCGTATAAGAGCTCTGAGCAGCCTTGTGTTCACTCGAAGAGCATTAATCCACCCCGGCGGAAGCCCCGCAAGGTTCCCTCTTGAAACGTGTCCAGTGGACAGTCTCCTATATCGATGGGAATCGATAGTCTCGCCTGTCTTTTATCCCCGTGAATGCTGTGTGGTCATAAAGCTCCGTCATTGATATTTATTACATGGTAAGCCAAGGCGGACTGCAAAATTGATATCTGCATACTCCGGGCTTCCCTCAGCAGACCAACAAACATGCGAATATTGCGCAATCTTGACGCGCTCTCTACTATTACGCGATATTACGCGATAATACGTGATTTATACAATATTGTCATATTTTATATTCTGATTTATACCATTTTATACATTGGGCTATATTACGCATTTTTCGATAAGCCGTATAATTTTCCAGGTTCCCTTCTTCGTAAAACAGAAACTTTTTCTTTCGATTAGAAAAATAAACTGATGAAATTCACGATGTCGCAACGTTAGATCGTTTCCACAAATATTTAGAATAGTAGTCATTGTGACCGCGATCTTTTTTTGTATTCTCAACACGCGTGACAACTTTACAATCGCCCCCGACAAACTCGATTGTAGGCGTTCCTTTCTGCATAATAATTTGTAGTAAAAGAGATATTATCTGTGCTAGATATGTTAAAAATCTTAAGTAACACGTCAAACATACATGTTTTTATTTACGTCTTCAAAATTTCAATTGTATACATACATTGAAATATTTGTTCGTGTTTCAAATTTCATCTAGCTTATCGATAGTACATTATAAGTATAGGTATTATATATAGCTAACTTAAAAGATGTTAGGTTTTTAGCTGTATATTTTATTTTATTTTAAAACTGTTGCAAATATGCAATTGAATATATTGTATATTAATGTTATTTGTGTTCAATTATTTGTTACTTTACGTATTTATGATCAGTTATTTGGAAGGCTTTACAACAGTTGCTAAGTTGATGCTTAAACATACGCTATTTGCGTATGTTTAATTTACATTTTAGTTTCTTAATATTGTATTTTCTTGGCAATGAATTAAGTTAAATTTTTTTACAGAAATGAACTTCTTTTTATCATGTCTTTTTTCCAACATCAGAAAGACATCTTGTAATGACATAACAATAATTTCAGACAAATAGCAGTAGTCAGATAAAATAGATAGATCGTACAGTTAATAAACAGAACATCATGTCTATATTGCACGTTTAGAATTAGTCTGTGGATAACGAAAAGGTAACACGCTGCTATTCTTGGCGCGTGAACCGGTAGACCGGTAGATACCTGTTTAAAGCCGTGTTGGATTAAATGGAGACGCAGTCATGCAATCACGCACGCACAGACGCACGCACTCACGCACGCGCTCTTCTCTTTCTCTCTCTCTCTCTCTCTCTCTCTCTCTAGTCTCTACCCGTATTTAGATTCTTCAGAGCGAATCTATTGCTGCTGCACGAAAGTTATCTTGTCTAAATACATAAGTAATCCAATTCAACGTTGACATTTAACATGCCACTACTTCAAAATTATTGTTCTGATCTGATATAAGTAATTTTTAAACATGTAAATAGCATAATTGTGAATTAATATTGTGAATTTTCACTATTTTTTATATATGAAATTTGTAATTATAACAAATAATAAATACTTAAAAAGTAATATAAGATTCCTTATATAATAAAACAGCATAGCAAAGAATAAATATAGGAATCAAAGCGCTGTTATCAGTGCGCAAAGAAATATTTAATGTAATAAATTAATATAACATATAAACGTACGTTCGGCTACAAATAAATAATTCTCTATTTTTTTTTATTTAAACTCATAATATCACGTTCATAAATGCGAGATGGAAATTTTTGTTTAGAAAAGAACGTGAACGGAAATAGCTCGTTACAATTTCGTCACGCCTCTAATATAAAGTAACGTGCACGCGTGCGTCTACGTGTGTGCACAAAAAAAAACGTACTTCGATCAAGGATAGCAACGATCGTTAATTGAGCCCAGAGTTTTTTAACGCAGCGGGTAGCTCCGCGACCGCCGGTTGCGCCAGTAAGGCATGGACAATTAGGCGATCGAGACGACGATCTGGTCCATTAGCCGCTCGTCGTAAAATTATCGGTAAGGCGATATCGCGCAATGGCAATCCTACACAGGCAATCGGTCACGCCTCGACATCTCGAGACGTACAATAATGACGAATGCCACACGGGTGTGTCCCTACCGATCCTCTCAAGCGAATTAAAGACGACCACTGTCGCTCTTACTGTCTCTTATTTAAACGCATTTATTATTACGAACGATATGCCAGATCGTTGAGCGATCGCAAAGAACAATTAGTAATTTCACGTGTCACACGATACGGAATGCAATTCTTCGCGTTCGCTTTAGAGGATCTTCACAATAATTACAAGGATTTGTCCCTCCCCCCTCTCTCTCTCTCTCTCTCTCTCTTTCTTTCTCTCTCTCTCTCCTTCTGCATCTCAGATGAATACACCGCGAGAAATGGAAAAACAGATTTAAGTATCGCAAATTACTTTTCACGCTTTATCTTATCCATCTTTTTTCTCCAGCGATAACGTTGAAATACGCAATTACGCATGTAAGTGATTTTTAAGGAGTTCCATTTTATCAGTACACGTCTCCGCGTAAGCGTGTTTCAATTATTAATTCAAAATTCGTCGTGCATCTTCTTTTTCTTTTCGTTGTCTAAAGGGGAGCTACAACCCGACAAATCTTTAAACATCCGACGCAAACCGACTCCGCCGTAGTAGCACGGATGCTGCGCGTCGCCACGCCGTTTTATTATCGATTGCCACGTCTACTACCACCGACAAACCCCTCGTGGAGTTTCTACCCTCGCCCTTTACCCAAGCCTTTGTATGACTACGCGCTCCCTTTCCCGGTTTACCCTCACCGAGACACGCGCTGTGGAAGGGCATATTGACGCCAGCACACTGCACTTTCGATGCAAGAAAAGTTTGCCTCCCTGAAGCTCACACGCTAAGTTTGTATACGAAAGTTTGTTCGTGACGAATCACGAAGATAAGATTATTCTTTAATAGCGTTCTAAAATGGCAACATTCCGAAGAACCTGTTAAATTACATTTTGTCACGGTTGCATGTGAGATACATTTGATATGAGTGTGCATAAATTCTATTCATGTTATATTTGAAAAAATATATATATGAGAAATTGCAGTATTTAACATAAAATCAGTTAATGAAAAATAAAATTAATTAATATGTATTAACGCGCTTTTAAAATAGATGTGCAAATAAACTAGTATAATATTTCAAATAAAATTTCTGTAAAGTTCAGTTTTCCAACTTGTTTTACAGTTAGTAGTCAATCATGTTACTCAGACTTGAGATCGACTTTGATATTTAATGAAACCTGATTGATAATGCATATGCATATGCATGTTTTATACGAATCGGTATTTCCATTTGTCGATACAAAAACATTCAGCCTCTGGTAAAAACACGCTGCCTGTTTTGTAACTTCCTTATTTTCTGCCGTCGTCCACATTATGAATATTAAATATGAAACCATTATGTTCCCGTTGAAGTCGTGAAATCCAAACAATCACAATGCCCCAGTGTTCTCGGCCACTTACAACATGTTCACGAGATATGACGTCATCGATTACCATAACCAAAGTTAGTCTAAATGACATCATGACTTGTTACGATATTATTACAAGATTCTACATATTCACAAATATGTAACTTACATGCTGTTACATAAGTGCATTACTACATAATATCCATGCTTGTAACGTCGAATTTTTTGTTTACGTTTACTCTGCACTGCCAATTAGATCTGAAATCCTTATTAATTTCATTTTTCGTTTTCATAATATACTCTTTCCTTGCCAACTGACATCTGTAGCACCTCTTTCAATTGTTTAATTAAACTATAAAATTAACTATATATTACTCCTATTAATTGCATCTATAATTATTCGTTTTTTTTCTTGGCTACTTTACACAAGAGATATCATTTATGTTACGTGCGTACATTTGCTCAGTGTCGCAAGTAAACACTAACTTGCCGAAAGTTAGGCTGTAATTTTTATCGAGATAAGTGAACCACCTTGTAGCGCCTATTGACAAGATCGGTGTGCGTTGACGAGAGCCACTTTGTTGCATGCTCGTTTATCTACGCGAGCGATTCCGGCGATTATGTCGCGCGATATAATTTTAAAGCTGACGTAATCGTCGCCGTGTGTATACGTTCGAACTGTTATCGCCGGTTTCGCGCGTTCATACAGGTAGACAGACACGACTGGCGTGCAAGTCCTTGACGTAACGCAACGGTAAATTATTTCACGCAATCCGCGAATTTATTTGCTATAAACCATTATAGATTTACGAGTAAGTGTACGATTAAAATTTATATAAGATCTCTAATCTTCTCTACCGCAAATAAATCGTTTCTTTCATAAATAGCCTTTCTTGCATTACATTGATGTGAATGTAGCGAGAGAGCTGGCAAATTGTGTAAACGTTATATTTGCGCTTTCCAAACACGCATATGTCGCGCGGTGTTTTCATTAATTTGCAATTTAAACGAAAGAATAGAAAAGGTGTACGACATTAGCTGCTTTTCTTTGAATGCTTCCCGTTATGAGACGCGCGTAAATAGCTGGCGTTTTTAAAAACTCTTGCGTTAAGCGCGCCGCGTGCAGCGTAGCCAAAGTCAGATATTGACACCATTAACTCGCAGTAGCTCGCTTGTAGGCCGCGAGTTCTCTGGAACGTGACGCTTAACCGATGGGGCTCCGTTAGAAAGTAGGCCCTTCCTCCCTTTCTGCGGCGGGAAGAATCGCCAATGCTGAATAGGTGCCTGTCGCTCGAAAGCGCTCTTTCCGTCGTGACAGCGTTAGCGCCCAACCGGTCGCTGAACCTCTGCGAGGCGCGAACGACTGTCAACGGAGACGATCCCGCTAATGGAACCCCCGACCACACGCCGGCGGCGTGTTTCGCAATTTGCGGCAGGTCGTTGCGACGTTTCATCGAAGAGTTTGGTCGATACCGCGCGCGCCGTTACGAGTATATAGGCATAATCCACTCTCCCCGAGTTTGCTCAACTCTTTCATCCGCGCCTCCACCACGAGGTCGAATAATTATCGGTAGCGTGCTCGAAAATCAACCGACGTTCATCGCATGCACCTCGTGTCAGCCTACCGAGAGTACCGCATTATTCAGCGGAGCTTGCATATATGAAATTGAACTATATCGAGTAATGATGAGATTCCGTTGCGCCTTTTGCAACACGTATTTCACTTTTTATCTTTGATATCTTGCTAGAGGAGAAACGGACAGTCAATCCAGACGTCGCGGAGAAACGTGAATGGAAAGATATAACCGGCGCGGATCAAACTCGGATAAAAATCACAGCTTTGCTATTCGCATAAGGAAACGTAGGCGTTGATAGACGAGCTGGGGTCTAGGAATAAGTACAGCGTGTATGACGCGTGTTTCAGTATGTAATGACCGAGCGTTAGGGCCCGAAGCGGGACGTGGGTGACGAGCAGGAACCTTGGCCTCGTACCCGCGTAACGTTAAGTATTCACGTAACTCCACTGACGCGGTTTTCGCGTCGCGTCGCCTGGTTACGAGCCATTAATCTCAAGTGTAATGACTAGCGGCACAGAGGCTCTGCAGCTTGAACCAAATAAACAATGTGACGAACTGATCACAACATCAGATTAGCGTCCGTCACGCAGATTGCATGGCGATTGTATCTCTCTAATGTTATCGTTACTCAATAATGACGCTTTAAATTAGCTTTACACGATCATATGTTGAAGTAAAGTGACTGCGTGATAATTGACGAACAAATACGAAATCCCCTCTGGGCCCGATCATATCCGGAAGCGGCGGACGAATAACGAGGATGCCTCTGTCCACCCAAAAGCGTCGTCTAATTCGAGAATGCTGCGACACTCCGATTAAAGCTACGCCATCGCACGGGCGAGTTCTGCCAATTCCGGCAATTATACGCCCACGAAACATCGTTAGCTCATTGACGCTCATCAATTTCCTAATTGGCCCAATCGGCGACGGCCGATCCTCTTCACGTGCGCCGATTTTTCTGCTCCGTTTGCCACGAAGCTACTCCTCTCGAAGTTCGACGATCCGAGTCTTCGATTCTTTCTTATCGTGACCTCGTAACTAAAGTTTGCGTAGCGATAAGTCGATGGGTTACGAAGTACGGTACCGGTGTTCTCGAGTAAAAATGCGCCGCGACTCACGGAAAGAGCCTCGCGCGGTCGCTCTCGCGTGAGATCGTTACTCATCATCTCGTCGAGACCTTGCGGATCTATTTGACAGTAGGTCGATCTCCCCCGCCCCCTGATTTACAGTAAATTGCGAGCGTCGCCAGACTATTTGACGATTTGAAATGTCGAGAGCGTAGCGCTTGGAGAAAATTTTTGAAACAAGTAACTTTTTTTCTCGCTTTAATTCTCTCACTGATTATTCCTGTAACTTGAAATGGCAAATGTCATGCAAGCCACGTTTCAGATAGTAGAGAAAGAGAGAGAGAGAGAGAGAGAACTCCCGAGAGGTTGTGAATTACAGGTATATCCACAATCGTGCCAAGTGCGGCAATATAGACTTGCGAGATTGCTGTCGAACTTCGCCGCGCAACGAATGTCGATGGTAACAAGACGAAAGACGAATATTTTTTTCCCACGGTTCGCGCATAACGATTTCCGTATCGTGATTGATTCCGCGCCGGCAGAGGAGGCCAATTGCGCACGAGTGTGCGGCCCGGCGCGCGGCGGAGAGCAGCCACGGCTGAGATTAAAGTGGCGGTTAAAAAAGCTTCCCAGCTACGTACGGTTCTACGTTACACGCTGGATTTTCTCATCGCTCCGGGTATAATGCCCCCAGACGCTTGAGGCCACCGTACAGTCTTCCTCATAAATCTATGCAAGCGTCGTAATGATACTCCTTGCCGGTTCCCATGCGCGACCGTGCATTCGGAGCTCTTCGATAATTAAACGCTGACAGGCGCGCACGGATTGGTGTAATATTTTATAATGTTTCGCGTGCGACTCGTAAGCAACAGCCCATCGTAAATATAGATGCCTATCGTAAATAGATGCAATATTGATACAAGCACAATCGGGAAAGTATTCAATGTGTCGTTCTTTCTGTATATTTGAACGAGTAGATATTGTGCATATGCCATGCAATTCTGTGTGGAATGAAATGTATCGCAAGCCTGCTCTGTGTCGTATTTCCCCTTATCTCTTATTAATAAAAATATATTTTATCTTTTCACGACAGATGGCAAAACCTCAACATTACATTATTTATTAATTATTATTGTATTAATACATTTAATACATGCAGATATTGCAGTGAATTTTTTTTTGTATATTATGCTTGTGTACTGCTTTCTACAAAAAACATCTTTCGACGCGTGATATGTATTTTTATCATTTATTTTTAATGGAAATATTCGTTGCCGTCGAGAGATAAGCAGATTGACTTTTACCATGCATTATTTAAAGAGCAATAAAATTAAAAATAGATAATATTAAAATGGGTAATGGAAAGTGGGTCATGTCATTATTTCTTCATTTGATGAATGGAATTTATCGTTTATTTAACACTTTTAATATGCACATAAAAATTTATGTAAGACGAATGTCTTGTAGAACCACAAGCTTCTGGTTTCATTAAGAATCGAGGACCATTGCGGTGTTAACACTCGAACAGAAAAGATTTATGTGATAAATTTACGAGCTATTCTCGTAATGCAATTGTCTAAACGCGGTGTAATTATTATGGATTATATAAACATTATTGTGTGCGCGATATTCGCACTGTGACGCAGCAAAATGAAGATTATGTGATAAACGATACGGAAACAAATATGAAAGTAATAAATTATTGGTGAGAGAATCAGACAGATATAGAAAAAGATTCATATTACACAGTGTTGATTATTTTGTAAAAAAAAAATTCAATTCAATTTATATTCCGAAGAATATTTTACTGAAACGAAACAATGGTACGTTTCATGGAGGAGAATTAGCTGTTTTCATCGATATTTCTAGAAGGCCAATGGATGAGGATGCTCCGCAAGGATGCATTTTTAATGAGTCTCTCCCTCGCTTCTAACATAATTACCGGAAAGAAATTTAATGAAGCGTTACGTATCGCGTCTCGGTTTTAACGAGCGTATAAACTTCCCAAAAGGGTGGAAATGAATCATCTATCATTCAGCGATCGCGCGCGTTTCTCATGGACCGCGCCCGGCATATCGCGCGACGCGGTTCGGAAAAACACGCCGTTCCGCAGACACGCAGCTCATTTTAGTGATCGCGTGAGAAGATCAGCTGTTGCGGGGACAATGCGAGACGCGGAAAAGCGCGATTTTTCCGCGAGATCAGATCCGCTCTCTATACGCCAGTCGGGTCAAAATGGCGGAAAGCGCGCGCGCGCGCTGCTCGCTTCAATCGGCGCAGCATCCGTGGACCACGGTGGACGTCGATCTCAAGGTTGTCGAATGATCGCAAAAATAAGATATACATCGACGCGGAGGAACCGCGAACGGGACCAACCTGTTCGCTGCGCCTCGCTCTGCTGCAGCCTGCCGCCGACGACGTCCGTCATCCTTTATCGATGATCCTCTAGGCGGTGGTCGTCTCGGGGACTACGCTCTCCGGAGATGTCTCTCCTCGCGGCGGCCGCACTCCGCGTCAAAGCAGCACTCCGCTCCAACGTCTCGCGCGCGCGCGCGTTGCGCCGAACGGCGTAAACCAGATCCTCCGTCGATTTGCACACGGGAACGCGAGGTGATACTATACCGCGAGGACGCGCGAGGTAAACGAGTTGCGAAGTAAACGGCTGATGATTGCACCACTCCGAGGGAGACTCGCGAGAGAGAGGAGAGACGCGCAGCGCTTGAACCGACGCGTTTGAACCGACTGGCTCCGACCGCCGCCGCCGCCGGCTCGCCGGGACCAAGCGGTGGCCCCACGCCTGCCACTGTCCCCGTAAGCGGAGCCTGCCGAGCGCGTACGAACGAACACGTCGTGTCCGTCCACCCACAACAAACGCGCTCCATCATCAGGCTGCAGGTACGATGACGATGAGAGCGACGGGAGGAGAGGAGAGATCCGAGAGATCTCATGCGCGATTGAAATCCGCGCTTAATCGCGATTTATCGATCGAGTGCGATTCTCTCTTTCTTTCTTTCTCTCTCTCTCTTTCTCTCTCTTTCTTTCTTTCACGCTCGCTGCGGATGCTGGATGTGTCACGACAGACGCGTGCCGATGATATATCAGCCGAAGATTTGAGAAGCTCGAGCCGGCGCGGATTTGCCCGGCCTCAATCTAAACTGATCCGCGAGTCGTACTGTGCAAGAACATTTTCATGAGACTTATCATTTTCATTATTTTCAATTTCACACAAATTTCGTTAAGCTAAATTCCAACCGCGATTTTGCCTGAAAGTTATCCTTAACGATTTCAGCTCTGACCTTTAAATTCGAGAGACCTTTAAAACAACTAAAAACAATTCGAGAAGAAATTTCCAAGTACTTAAATTAAATAGTTATCTAGTCACGTGAAACGCGCGATTCTTATAAAAATATTTCAAATAATCCGAAAGGGAAGTTTTACTAATTAAATAATTATATGTTTTGGCAGTGTTGCATAACACATAATTAAAATCTACAGTAGATAATGATCGCACTATTATCGTGTTACGTTTAATAGACGAAATCCAGCTGACGCAGCTTTTAAATAGATTTCGACAGTGGCATGCCTTGTTGTCTATGTTTCTCACGCGATTGCTTAAGTAGAGCAAGAAAATGTCAGTCAGGCAAAAATAGCCAGACTTATACGCTAGCGATAAAGAATTTATGCTAATCTGATGGTCTTTGTGACATCATATTTTGTCACGTCAAGTATTAAAGTATTTTGTATCGTTTGTACGGCTTATGCGAATTGCGATCTCATGACATGCAAGCAATATATGAATAAATTATAATATTTCAATTATTTGAAATTTACAATTGTATTGAATTAACAAGGGAATTAAGTAATATCGATAGAAAGTACAGTATGTATTGAACAGAATATTTTCAAAATATCAACACTGGGAGATTTTTTTTAATCCTCTCCGTTGTCTCGAGAGGAGCGATTTATTACAGTAACAGTAAGAAGTAAATTAATACCAACCGTTTTATCTGACTTTGTACAATGTTGCTATATATTAAGATATTCCGTAAATTTAACACTGAACATTGAACACTTTTGTATGAAACCAAATTAAATAATGATGTTTTACGTGCATTTGAGGTGAAGTATTGTTTCTCTTTTCCTCGATGTTCGCGTGATGCTTCCCCTTTCCCTTGCTTTCCATTCAATAAAGTGCTGCTAACGCCTTGACATTTGTTGATTTTAGGATCGTGTCGCGATTTATACATGTAAATTATCAATGGATTCTCGCATGATCCAGAGCGGAGGGATGAGAAAAGTGGTGAATGTGACGAGTGAATATGGCGAACGTTCCATCGTCGATGTGGAGCTTGGCGGATGAATATTGACAGCGATCAGCCTAATTGTCGTCTGTTGCTGCCGCCCTCTCACACAGGTTACGAAGGAACGCTGCGAACGAAATAGAATGATCAATATATCTTTCCGCGCAGTCAAATACCGCGAAACATTGATAGACAAATAAGCACGTTTTCATGGAAACGTATATTTCAAGGCAAAAATATAAAGAATTAGTTTATGAGCTAAGCTGTGAAAATACCGAACGATTTAGTCCATTTAAATAGCAGTCAGTGCTCAATTTGCGCTGTTATATGTAGATTTTTCTGAAATACCGAAGCGACAAAAATGTAAAAGCGATAGATACATAAATATACAAAGAAGCATTAATAATTCGCGTAGCAGAGAAATACAACAGTTCGAACGTTAAAAATTGTTTTTTATAATAGAAGTATCGTATATACGGAAAAATGTAATTTGCATAATTACGTTTAAATTTCAATACATTAAAATTCAATAAATAAATGGATAAATATATAATTACTACAACAAAAATGATATATAAGTGATACTTAAATGAAATAAAAATTGAATTTAAAAAACTAAAATTTTAAAAATGCACTGTAATGCAAGTTTTAGAAAACAAGTTTCGTTCAATAAACATATTTTTCCTGTTTAAATTTTTTGTCACCGTCTCGATTAATTTTATTCCGTGTAATTTGCCTCGATGATCTCGTCAGGTCATTGACTCCGCGCGCGAGCAAAACCTTCGTACGTGTTTCTGCGCGAGAAGCGGGTTATCGATTTCCAGCATCCCTGTTGAGCTGCAGCGTTGCGTCCTACAAATTCTGGAATATGCTCGGCGAGAAAACGCGAACGAGACGATGTTAATAAACTCGATGTTAACAGAGAAAGAGAGACAGAGGCAGAGAGACAGATAGACAGATAGATAGATAAAGAAATGGCGGACAATCGTGGAACTGTGCTACAGGGTGTACTCACGATGGATAATTGTCTCGATAACACCTCAGCCGCTTACAACAGTATCATCATCTTCTTCAAAAAGGCTGCGAAACACAAAAATGTGGAAGTGTCAAACGACGGGGTGGGAAACAAATTGAATCCAAGGGATCTCTTCACGTTGCCAGAAGTTACCGGAGGGCCGCGTATATTACGAATCAAGGAGGGATTTGCCAACTGTACATTATATACAAGGGGGACTTTCTAATTCTAACAAAACAGATCTAGGGGCCTTTAAGAATAGATAGGGATTTTTTCTCAAAGTTAATGTATCCTATGTCAATGTGATGCAGATGATTTAACATTCCTCGACTATTTTGAAGGGGGGAGGGGGTCGCATTCACGGTACCCGATCCAAAACGAACCGACACTTACGGGCATAGGGGATAAAACCGTCTTCGTCTTCTGGGTCCATGCAGTCCTTCAACACCGTGTCGCACTCCGTATCAGTGAGACGTTCACCTACGACAAATGCGATTATTTAGATCATATTAACTTGTTTTCTATATAAATAAAACATTTCGATACAACTTTTTGAAAGCATGATATTCACGTAACATAAAGTTGCACACAAATATCCATAAAAAATACGTAAAAAATGTATATTACAAGATTGCACTATGTAAACTTAAATACCGACCATTAATTGCGTAGCGTTAATCCTTGTAAAAAGCTGAGTCGAAAAATTTTGAACCATTTTTTTGTACAGTGCTAAATAAAGCGATCATTACTACAGTAGTTATTTCTTTATTAAGCATTGTTGACAAAAATAGTTCTTAAATAGCACTCATTAATCATATAGCACTACTCCTTATAAAAAAATTAAGTCGAAAAAAAACCTGAACCATTTTTCGCTACAATGTTCAATAAAGCAGTAATTACTACAGTAGTGATCGCTTTATTTAGCACTGTAGAAAAAAATGGTTCAGGATTTTTCAACTCAGTTTTATACAAGAAATAACACTATGTAATTAGTGGTCGGTATTTATTAAGTTACACCCGATCTTATATAATTACATAACAAAAGTAGAAAAGTAAATTTTTAATTGTTATTTTTTTATATGCTTTAAATAATTGTAGATGAAAAGAGTTTGTACCAAGTGACAGAAGTGTGTGGGACAATTCCGCGCTGAGCATCATTCCGTTTTCCTGTTTATCGTACAGCTTTAAACACTCGACGAAGTCCTCGTAGCACCCCTGCTCCTTATCCTTTTTGCACTGGCTGAAGATAGGGAGGAATTCGTCCAGTTTCATTGTCTTCTCGCCCCTCTTCTTCGTGCCGCCCAGCTTTTCGATGGTCGCATTCGTGGGGTTCAAGTTCAACGCGCGAAGGACGTCGCCAAGATTAACCGCATCGATGACGTTGGTGCCGTCAGCGTCGTAAATGGAGAAGGCGAATTCCGCCCCTATTTAACAAAAGAAATAAATTTGCTTACTTACGCTTACTTTTTCCAGTTGTACTGCAACAGATTCTTCATCGATGATCAAACGTTCTCGAAATCTAAGAAGATCACTTCGTGATCAAGCAGAATCTTGCTGTATAGCTCGCCATCGTCGGCCACGAGCATTCGATCTCGCTTTTAAATATACGAGGTGCGAAATCTGGGTTAATACCAGCCATAGGCACACCGCGTGAAGTATACCGCGTGCGTACCTTTCTTCAAAAATATTCTTCTATTTTGGGAGAGGCGGTAAGCCCCACCGCTGATTGAAGAAGCCGGTGGTGGAAGTAGTGGGTCAGATTACCCCCGCCGAACCATATAAGAACAGCCTACCAACCTATTTTTGACGCGCTACGGAACGGTCACATCCACCTACCCGACCCGTTATGTAACGTCAAAAATGGCACGCAACACACAAATGTAAATTGGAAGTGCCGTGAAAAAAATTTGCGTCTTATAATTCATTGGATTCAATAAAAAAAATAATTATCCAAAAACAATTTTGAAAAAGGGGAATAAAACTTTCTTCGAGTTAAAGGATATAATTTATAGAAGAAAATATTTCTTGTTAAAGAATTAAAGAGAATAAATGAAATGAAAAAAACTCAACAATTTTAAAATTTTTGAAATATTTTGTTAAATAATTTAATGGTGATCACAAAATAAAACAATTACATTTAACGAAAAGATTATTCATTGGCTGAACTGTTTTTAAAAATATTAAGAATTACAATTTTATAATAAAAATCTGTTATATATTATTTTAATATTAATGAGGTGATTTGATTTGGCACAAACTTTACTGTCAGTTTTGTTAATTGTAGAAATTTTACATTTTAATGAAACTTTATTCACTTTCTTCTAATCGCGTGACTCAAAACTACGAAGTTACGTGTAGAAATCACTTATAGCTTCACTAATTGCGATGCAACTTGATTAATCTATCTTCGTTAATTTCCGTATGATTTATACGCGTCGAAAATTTAACAGAACTTCATATATTTAAAGATTGTTTTACTCACTTTCGACATCCTTGCTGCCGAGGTCTGCCTGAAATACAAAGAAAATTTTTTTATTATATTAGCTGTTCACATTTCAATATCTTATAGTTTTATATTGCAAGATTAAAATTAATTTAACTGTAATTTGTTCAATTTCTGTGTTATTCACAAGGAGGCTGTCAGAAAGATTCTCGCGAAAGAGGCTGACGGGTATCGAGACTTACCATTGTCGATTGTCTGGTACCAGTGGATGTTGGCCGAACGAAGCTTGAACCAGAAGTGGCACCGGGTGTTACCAAATTTACTCATTTTATTTTTGCAGATGGCGCTACGAGGACACCCTCGAATGATGCTGAGGTCCAGATCTGCGAGAGGAGAGTTTCGGTCCGGACCGGACCGAGACGGCGACGGGGCATGGCAACGCCGCGGTCCAAAAACAGTTCGAGAAGGCGACGAGAGGCGAGAGTCGACGAATGCCTCTTCCTGCTGCGATAAATGGGGCTACGACGTCGATGACGATGACGACGACTAACACTAATATTCCGATGTCAGATTACCAGATCTGCAGCGCTCGATGGACGCATTAGGCAAAAATACACTCTCGACCTTCGACGCCGCGAGTCAGCCTCTGTACAGCTATATCGAACTCTAAACTCTAAATCGCTTAAGCTATCACAAAAACGCGACACGCATTATGTGAGATCATCAGACGTTATATATTTTACAGAATTTTGCGGGTTCGTGTACAATGCTTGCAGCGATTAGCATCTAGAAATGTATAGAGTCTGATTCACGCGTCGCCATCGCAGTCATATTGAACGCTGAAGTTGCGGGGACCCGCGGTCGATGACTAACTACGCTATCGGTTATTTTTACTCGCTGTGTATTCGTGGACGTGTTTCCCTCTAAAAAAAAAATACATGACTAAAAAGCTGCTGTACGAGCAAACGAAGGGAAATCGCGGCCGTTAGATCGCGAGGTAGCATTCCTTCCGGAACTCAGCATCAATTCTTCCGGCGGCCGAAAGTGGTGCGGAAAAATTTCTTTAGCCGGCTGCCAAAGCCTTTCTTCTTCTTCTTCCTCGTTGTCGCCTCGTTGAACGTTTTTCGCTTCTCTGCGTCGTCGACGGGTAGTATCTGATCTACGGTTTTGGCGCCATCATCGCGCGATAATTTCAACGACGACAACGAATTCGATCCACGTTTCTCGATTTGAACGTCCTCGAGACCGATTTCCCTCGAGGTGGACGCCACGTGTTGACTCGAGTGAGATCTCAATTCTTCCTCATCGTGCTTCAGTTCGATGACGCGGGAGCGGCCGATCGAACTAAAGCTACAATCTCGAAGAAGACCCGAGTGAGATCTCAGTTCTTCCTCGTCGTGCTTCCGTTCGATAGCGCGGAAGCGGGCGATCGAATCGCCGTAATATCGAAGAAATTCCGTCAAAGTCTCGCTTCTGCCATCAGCATTGTCCTCGATAGTCCTAACGAACCGCTCCTGCTTTTCCTCCCAAACGGCAATGCGTTCCTTGCTGACCGACTCCAAAGTAGCGTCCTCGGAGCGCATTGAAACTTTGTTCTCCAGATCTTCAATCAGTTGTTGCAGCAAACCGCGGGTCACGTTGGTCGCCTCGTTGGTCGCTTCTCCCTCCTTCTTCCTCCGAATTAACTTCACCGACTCCGTCGGCGATTCGAGAGTCGCCGCGTGTACAATCTGGTGCGTGTCGCCTTGACCTCGGGTCGTGCGCTGAGCTTCGACGACGTCGTCAGTCGCTGGATTCGTGAGCGGCGCCGCATCGTCGACGTTGCACACGTCGCACTTCACCTGTTCGAACGAGGACAAGCGCGTGTGTAAACCTTCTTATCCTAACAAACGCGCAGGGAATTAACGGTGGCACATGTGCGGCACTAGAGTGAACCGCGAGCACGTTGCACACGCAAGTGTGCTCTCGCACGTGAGTGCTCCGCAATTGCGGCCATACGCGGCTTACGTAGAGCCGCTTGTGATGAGATATGTAAATGTACGGAAGTACAAGATTTTTAGTTATTTTTTATGAAATTAAATGAAAAAATTATATTTCTTTGATATTTTAATATTGAAAAAGATGCGACTGTAATTTTACTTGATCATAGAATTGTTAAAGTTAACACAGTGATTTTCTCTTAGAAATAAATTTGCTTAAAGATTAAAAAAAAGACAGTATACGTAAAAAATAATTTCTTATTATTCGACTTGTTAAAAATGTTTATCATAATTTGAATTCATATCATATCATCTTTTGAATTTACATTATTTCCTCTTTTCTCATTCCTTTTCTCTTGTAACTATAATCTCTGTACAAATTGATTATAATAGAATAATAGAATAATTACTTGAAAAGCAATGTATAGCTACATCCAATTACCTGCTTCTCCAACGCTAACAATGAAGGCGGAAGTACATAACGTGAATCTCCGATGCGTATGTCGCGCAAATCGCGAACTATCTTCGCGATCAGTTCTATTTCGTCGGCCATGCTATAATTTATGTGTGCATGTTCGTTTGCTTGCGGTCTACCGTGTACGTATTCCTGTTGAGCATCGCCTGTTTCCTCATTGACGTCCTGTTCCCAGGATTTACCTAATAAACAGCCGTTCATCGCATATATATATATTATTTGTGTCTAATAGGGACAATTATATGCATCTGCGCGCGGTTATCTTCGCAAGATGCATGTCAATCGCAACTGGGAACCGTGCTCTGTTGCAGGGATAGCATCGTGAAACGGCGTTTATCAATGAACAACGACATATGCGCGTACAACAACGGTCTCTATTCAATCCGTCGTTACATTCACGAGACATACAGAGCTTGCACCTTACCATCCTCCGCGTCGCGTTCTACAACGTCCAGAACTTCTACCATTATCTTGTCTAGCAATCCTCTCGCGAACGCCTCTGCCATGATTTGAGGCATTCTCGCAGAAGGCAACCTCTTCTGCGCGCCGATTCTGACGGGACGCTAAACAGTCACTTGTTATATTTCCGCGAGCGTAGGCTCGATATCGGTCACAGGCGATTATTCAATGCAACGCTTTTTAATTCCCGCCGTAGATCGTGCTTTGTTCATAAATTAAGAATGACGTTCTTTGTATATTGGATATTTTTTTCAGAAAAATAATTACATTAAATTAAATGCTTTATTCTGATAATAAAAACAAAATTTTTTAAATATCTTAGATATCTTTATGTCTTAAATTGCTATTAATAATGGAAACACAAAAATGTTGAAATTTAACTCAAAACTCGAGTTAAGAATAAGGCATTTAAATGACAAATTTCGTGTTAATAATATCAAACTTTATAACCTATGTACGTTATATAACTGTATATAAATTTGATAAGAATACATTTTATAATATAATATAATTAAATACTAATAATTAAAATTTTATTACAATAGAAGCATTGTAAATCACTGAAGATGCATCATTTTGATGGATAAATATGCAACATAACTGGTAATAAAATAACTTGTCAAATTTTACCTAATACCTATAATGTTTTAATAGTTATTTATTAAAAATGTAATTTCCTGAAGAATATGTAAATAATAAAGTTCATCTGCTTTTGCAGAACGATCGATATAAAAGGAGATGCATCGAGAAGATCGCTTTTATGACTGTTGCGTATCGAATATGGCTTTTAATGATTTATGGAAGGTAACGATAGTCCCATCCCAAGTTACATCTTCGAACGACACAATAACGTCTTCGACGAAAACTTTAAGTACCATAACCGAGCGAGAAAGTAACCGAGATTTCTGTCTTTCGTTCGATGAAAATGAAGGGAAAAAGGATACATACGGAAACGCTGAAATGTCGAAAATTATATCATTATCACCTACCTACCAGAAATTGAATTGCGATTATTCGCATCGCTCTTTTAAATCAGGCAAACCACTAACCTCTGTGTTACACGAAAATGAGAAAGAATCACACGATCGAGTGAAAGATAAAATAAATAACAAAGAAGCAGGTTCTCCAATGCGTAAAGATACGATTAATGCACCGGATGCACTCTTCATCGAGCTAGAAACGGTTTATAAGATTCTCGACTTCATCGCAGACTCTGACCCTAAAGTTTCCTCACTGACTAATAATTGTTGTAACGAGATTTCGCGAACATTGCAATGCTTATTGGCCCAGCGTCGCGATAAGAAATTAGAGAATCTCCTCTTAAACGATTCCTCTTTGCGCAGATGCGAACGTTGCGGAGTAATAAGTTATATGCTAGAATCGCGTTCTGCTATTGAAAAACTTAAAAAAAGTAGAACAAAACCCAGATACAATAGTGAGACTATAACTGCCGAGCGCGATTGTAGTAATAATGATCAAACTAATGAGCAGTCAGAGATTTTAATAAGTGCCCCAGATTTAATAAATAACGTACGATCGAAAATTAAAGGAATTAATGACTCCAAAGAGAATCAAATTGAATACAAAGACAAATTGAGCGAAATGAAATTATTGCCAATTGAAGAACGCGCTTTTGTAATGAAGGGATGTATTGAAAATTCAAAAGAATCTGATAATATTTCTGTTACGAGAGCCGATATTAGTGCCACGATTAATAATACATTTTATCAAGATAATAAAGCTATCAAAAAATTATTTACAAATTTGGAAACAGAGGAGAACAAAAGATACAAATGCAAAGCCGCGCGAAGTAAGTATAGTAAGCATGACTCTTCAAACGTGATAAAAGCTTACGCTAGTAGTATTGACAGAGAGGAGATCATAAGGGAGATTTTGTATGAGCCAAAATCGCAAATCGATGATTTGTTGGCAAGAGATCGATGTTCTAATATCGCACGGAAGATCCATCAAGCCTCGCAACGACCGCTCGATGATATATACAAGCACGGTGATATTTATCCGGTTGTCGATACCGTGAAATATTTGGCGCGCGGTCAATTTACGGAGTTAGACGAGAAAGAAGACGAACTTCTCTCGAAATTACAAGAAAGGCGTTGCACTCGCCTGAATGACACCAGAAACGAACGGAGTTCCGTCTTGTATGGCAGCCGAGAGGATTGTCTGCAGCGTGCTGACGCGGGATTTTGGTTGTTCGACGAATCGGGACGTTTACCTCGGGTAGCTTCAAACGAGTACCGTTATCCACTGGAAATAGACAATGATAGAGAGAACGTTAGCTTTCCTTCAAATATTTCGCGACACTTTCATGCGGTAACGAAAATGAAAACGGACAGACGGTCTAGTTACATGGAAAAGGATTCTCTCGAGAATTGCGCTTCTTCGGAGCAAAGAAGGGGGAGTAATGCTACGACCTTTAGCTCGTCATCCATCGAAAATTTGATCCTCGGATCTCTGCGTAGGAAACACGAGATGAATAATATAGACAAAGATATCTCTCGAGGTCGCAAATTAGTTTCGTCAAGGCCCTCTCTGGACATCGCTCGACATGTCAGAGCTCAAATTGCGAAAGACAGACTCTCTGGTAACGCAGAAGAATCGATGAGCGAGCTGTGTACACATGACTCGAATGTCCTAGCTCGATTATCGTCAGAAACGCGCAGGGGGATTCGTCGTTTGATTAAAACGATTGTGACGTCGAACAAGAATTCGACGTTTTATTACAAAAAATATTTAACGAGCGACACACTAAATAGCGGAAAGTTACTACATTCTAGATCCGCGGATGCCACATTTGCGCGTTCTAATAAGTGTTATAAGACAGACAACGAGACAAATATTTTCGCGGATGACTGTATTCCAACTAAACTGTCCGAGTTACGAAAGGGTCGTCCGCTTGGGAGGCAAGATAGCTTTGTAAATATGCGTAGCCAGGATCAGAATAAATCCAAAGATTCCGTCAAGGATTTTCACGAGAATGTAACTTCTGTTTCTTCTGACAAGTCGACAGATAATTCTACAAAAAGAATCACACGACGAATTATTTACAAGGACGCACCGTTGAAAAACATTATCGGAAATAACGACGAGCACGTGGTGGCGGAGTTTTTGCCAATTTATCGTAAAATTCTCAAAAATAGCGAGGACATGGACTGGGAAAATTTTCGGGAGTTTGTCGAAGTTCTGCATCCTCGTGAGAAAGAATTGTGGCGCGACATTTGTAGAACTATCGGTGAAGAAGTGAGAAGGACAAGCGGCGATGCGGATGTTAACACAGAAATTTACATAGAAATCAGTCCGGTAAACCCTGAAGAGATTTCGAAAACAAAAAAAGTAATGACGTGTGCACGAGAAATCGTGTTTGAATTGAATATGACATTAAAAGATGTCGAGGATTTTCAACAAAAGACTCGTTGAAGAACGTCTTGACACACACATATTATATATGAAGTAACGATGGGCAGTGGGAGATCGATTTTAAAGCAGATTTGCTAGTTAAGTCTTGTACATATATTTGAAAATGTATCAGTTTTACGTCGATCTTATTTAAACGTTTTTCATTGTCTTAATTAGATATTTTCTTAATTTCTTTACTATCATATACTTTATATATCCTAGCTTTAATCCAATTTTTTTTATATAAAAGCCTTTTATTTGCGCAACTCTTTTCTTTCTTTCATTTTTTTTGTATTTCTTCTAGTTATATGATATTTGGTGCAATGGCAATAAATAATAATAATAATTATTGTTTTAGCGTGAAAAATAAATGATCAATTGGTGTACTCGTGATCAATCTATCATAATCTAACGGTACACACCCTGGAAACGGAGGGTAAATTACGAGAAGGGTAAATTGCGCGTTCTTCGCCAGTCATTGCTCCACAGGAAGATGGCCTCGCCCAACGTTATATCGGGCGCTGCTCGAGTAAAATGGATAGACGGGGGCTAGGTGGGTAAATGGGTTGATAGGAACGTGGTGCGCGGCGCGGCACAACTCGGCGCGCCGCGAGGGGGTGGCTCGCCTCCCGTAGGGGTGGTCCAGCAGCAGATTCCTGGGCTGATCGATGGAACGACCGGCGCATTGGATTTTCTGAGAGTCGCACGCGCATTTCACCATCCTTCGCCGACGTGTGTGGCCGCATAGACCGCCGCTACGTAGTCCTCCCTTCAGTTACACGCTATCCCGGCGCCGGGGTGCATACCCGCGTCGCGCAGGGATATCCACGGGGAAATGACGGAAGTGTGTTACTAGGCCGAGTGGCACACGTGATTACTCTCTCTTCTTCGGTGCGGCGCTACCCTTCGGCAACATCATGCCCGGCGTCGGCGTTTTCCGGCGGCTGCGTCCAACGAGCCGACGATAATATCGCGTGCGATGATTGTGCCTTTTCGTGGCGTGAAATGAATTTCCCTCTCGCAAGAGAGGGAAGTGCGTGCGAGTCACTTGGCACGAGTAGACGAAATTTTTATCTTGCGGGTTGTCGATTTCTATGCGTGCGTCGACGACTCCGACGTTCCCCAATCGGGGATTGATCCACTCCGGCTGATGGAGTGTTGTTGACTCTACCGAGGGTGTGTGCAGGACATAGGCGTAATATTAGCGGTTCATGTTGGATCTGGTCTGGTGAGGTGAGACACGTGGTAGCGATGGCAGCACCAATGATTTTACTAATTATTACACCGTGTTCGATTAATTAAACTCAATCTCGTTCGTTCGCGATCTCGAAACATTTTAGTGATATTTAAAGCAATCATGGATAAACGGCGGTCCATGGACGGGGGAACGCAAGAGTATCCTCTGCCTATTCCGGTTCAGATGTTTCTTTGGCGTCACATAAGGTCAGCTGATTGCATAGAATCCTTATCATTTTTCAAGAAAATATTGACGTGTCCATATTTATTTTAAAATAGGCGTCTGATCCATTTTGTTAATTTTCAGGCCATTTATTCGAGCTAAGCTAGGAAAACTTCACGAAGCATCTTGCACGGTAACAACTGTTTCAATATTCCAAATATTGTTTAGATTGTAAGAGAAAACAATAAAAATCACTTTATTATTAGAGACACTTAATTATAAAATGTGAAAATTTCCTGCGAGCAAAATTCATCAAGACGATTGATAAAAAAAAAAGAATATTCGCGATCGTTTTGCGATATTAATAGTCGCTAATATTACCAATGTATTATATCGCCAATGTTTCCAATATTATTGATCCTGACACATCGATCCAATCGGACGAATATTTCCGTGAATATAAAATTGCTTTTACTCTACTGTATAAAAAAACTTCCGTTCCGTCTCGATTTCCGCTTTCCGTAATCATCTCTGCTAAAATAATTGTGTGCTTCTTGTTCAGAGCCTGCTTCATATGTCTATACTAACGTAATATTATACTATTTATTTCGTATTTTCAATATATTTTGGATTACAATGTTTTATAAAGACTGGCACCTCGTCACAATGCTTATCATTCTTTCAAGAAAAATGTGAAAATATATTAATTTTCGATTTTATGTATTTTACTCTTACATCATGTACATTTAGGAAGCTATTTACAGATATAATAAACCGTTAACCCGGAGACTCTCAGGGCTTGTAACGTCATATACATGTGATACGTGTGTTATATTTATATACTCCTACTCTTTTTAAATTAAAAAAACAATATTTTCTTGTATATATACTCAATGGACATATTTTACATTTCCTTTCCTGGTATTCTATTCCGTATACCTTTAATTTGCGTTGAACCTTAAGAGCATATATTGTCCCTGCCTGATTTATGCGAAAGTAATTGGGGATTTAATACAATGCATACAATTGATTGTTTCTACCTATTACCTTTATGCTAATATCTGCTTTACTCGCACTAATAAAATATCCTCTCCACGCGGCCGCCTCCACGTGTCACCTGCAGTTCTGTCAACACGCGCCAGGCCATCATGTAAGTTGGCTTGCCCGTTTAATATCTGCCTGTGAGCTCGCACGCAAGCCTACTTTCGTGTCTGATGTATTATATTCTGTAGTTTTAACATCCTCACATCTTTCGCATGTTTGTTCGCCTCTTGTGATCAGACAAAAACAGTAATAGATGTACCGCATTACACATTATTTCTCCAACACAACCTGAAATAAAATTACAATAATGTAGTCAAACATAATTGTACGTTTACATTGAAGAGAATATATTACTTACTATAGTTTGATTTTAACACAGTTTGATTCGCGATATTATTAATTTCTAGACAATTTATGCTTTGCTATATTAAAAGTTAGCACATGCACATTGTTATAACTGAGCAAGTAACATATCTATATCAGTATCTGCACGATTAAGCAAAAAATTTACACGATTATATATTTATTATTAAATACAATAACGTTACACTTAGTTTCGTTCGTAGCCAATCACAAAAATTACTGTTTTAATTCATTCATATTCTGTTAATTTTTTTATCTTAAACTATTTTATGTTAATGTCATCATTTTTCTACTAATGTTATTTATTTATTCCCAAAATGCTCGCACAGGAAATGAAGGAAGCGTGCACGGTCAGTATGCGTATTCTCTAAAAAAAGAAAACATGAAATACTAGAATAATCAGTTATTAATTATTATCTGTTTTAAAAAAATCGATATATATTAAACACTATTTCTATAAACTTGCAATCGATGACGTTGAAAGAGTAGCAAGCTATTAAGCTTCTATTAAAGCATTTCTCTTTCTTTTTTCTATAGTGCCTTGAAAGGGTTTTAGTACAGGATCTTCACAATGATCTGACACCCTCGTTGAGCGAGATATTGAGAAGTGTGCCACGTTGGCGTTTAATTCAGGCCGCTCTTCCTTACGTTCTCCACGCTACGGCTAGTCTCTTGCACAATAGGTGAACCACACTTGAGCAGCATATAATCTCTCCAGGCTTCCTTGAATTTTTCACGTAAATCGTTAATCTTTCAGGAAGGATTTTCAGACCCTCGGCACGATGGAAACGACTCTTCTTTACATTCTTCACTGGATACTTTTGGATTCAGCTGAAGAATGCGCGGAGAACGAGGCCGACCCGTCGAATCCTTTTTTCTACTTGTTTCCGATACCTACCATGACTGTAAGTTATCGAAATCTCGCCTCTCTTTGGGATTCGATAGAACATAAATTACGACAATGACCTCTTTTTTCAGCTCTTCATCTATCTATTTGCACCTCTGTGCAATCACTTAAAAGACATTGATTTTAAGACGAATTTACGATTGGAGAACGGCCTAAAAATATGGTCTGCCATGTACGAATGCCGGCATCCGGATACAACTTGCTTTACAGCGCATTGTCGTGCCAAGCCGCGCATTTATTGGAGCCAATCCTTCAAGTCCGCCAAGCATCACATGTTGTCGGATGACGTTTTCGTTGGCGGAAGTGAGTCCACTTTGATTTATTAAAACAGAATTCTATATATTCGTATATTGTAATATGTTTCTATAAAAATAATATTATAAGATATATCTGTTAAAAGATATCTTATAATTGATAATATTGCCGTTCTATTTAATTTAGTACATCTGTTTCTTAATCGTATTACTTTTCTCTTTAATGGAATATTGTTATTGTAGATGTAGAAAGTCCACCTAGCCAATCGACCTCGGAACAAAGCGCTCCGCTGCCTTCGAGAGCAATTGACGAAGATGTAAGTTTACAATCCAATGAGACAAGCGTTATCAAAGTTTTGTAATTGTAAACGAAAAGTAATTTTATAAAAATAATAACAGCAGCAGAGTACTTGGCTGTCGTCACCGAAGGACACGGTTTTCCCGGAAACGATCCCTGAGGAAAACTCCGGTGCAGAGGACGAGCACGTGGTAAATTTATAATTGTGTGATGAAAATTGATTGAAAAATTTACATTATTATTAAAATAATATTATCTCTTTTATTACGCTAGGTAATATTCAGATTACCATCTTTGACTGAATCGGAGAGAATGCTCGATGGGGTAAAAGAAGTCTCCACTATATTCGCAGTGAGTTACACGAGGTAATGTCTCGAGGCTGAGCGCAGGGCAAATAATATTTTTATGGCTACCGCAGGGCGAGGCCAGCATCTTTCACGTCGCGATGGGCAGGACGACCACCTCCTCGAGATCTACGATAGAACAGTTCACGATAGAACAGGTCACGGCAATTTCTGGATTGGACACGTGCAAACAGTATCATGGAAAAGCTACGAGAACCGGGTCAGTTAAGCTTCATAACTATAACTTTCATTTGATCATCAAAATAATTTATTTTTATTAAGAAAAAAATAACTCTCGTGTCTGAATCATGCCTTTCCTGATTAGAGGTATGGACAGGGAGAAAGAGGAGAGAATTAAAACGGAAAAAGAAGCGCAGGAGACTTCGAAAACGCGCGGAAGTTTCTCAATACAACGTCAAACAGCAACTGATACATCTACAACCGAGCGCACCACCGGTTCTACATTCGTCGATTCGGACGTTCGTGCGGCAACCTTTCTAGACGTGGCCACTTTGAGATGTCTGTTCGTGCCTCAATGGCAGGAGGAAGGCGTTCACTGGGCTCTTCAATTTTTCTATTATCGGTCAGTTAGCTTAGCTCGCGCGAATTAGAATCAATGCTATTTCGAAAATTAATGTACTGATTTTATGCCTTCTTAACTCACTCGCTATATTAAAATAATTCCGATATAAAAATAAACATCTGAAAAAATAATGCTATTATATGGATGGCTCTTGGAATTTATATATCGTAGGCTACGAAGAATCAACGAAGAAACCTCGGTGCAACAGATGCCACGTCGCCGGAGCAACTCCTTGCCTATACCGAAAATCGAAGTCTCGTTTTATCAGAGCCCCGAGAGTAAGAAGAAGGATGTAAAGGATTTTATCGAGGTGCCCGACACGCGCGATGCCTCTTTGACAACGGGTATGTATTCGCGATGATTTTTGTCATCTAAGGACAAATCCTTTCTCTTCTTTCGTGTAGACTTGGTCACATTTTCAGATTTATCATACGCGAAGGCCAAGAAGGCGAATCGAGGCATACCAGACGCGCCAGCGAGAAGACGAAAAAGCGCATGAAAATGGCCGATCTTAAGGCCTTTGTGGAAACAAAACTTCTCTCGAAGTCGGAGAAGGCACTTGAGAAAATTGGCCAGGAAGAACCCAAAATGTTATTCGAGCAGGTAAATGATCAAATGTTTTAATTGCTTGATAATAATAACAAAAGAAAGTAATAATTTATTTTACTTTTGCACAAATCATAGCCAAATCCATTCGTCATTTCATTAGTTCTTGTAATGTCTCTAGATTATCTTTTTAGATTCCTATCTAAAAGTTAAAGGATTTAATATAATATCTGTACTAATATTTATTTGTAACATTGATTTTTAGGAACGTCATACAAGTCTTGATACTGGAGAGGATCATTTGACTGGAGGATCGAGACCAACTTCGGCCAGTTCGAAGATTTTTGAGGCAAAGGACATCGATTACATGAAGCATCCTACGAATCTAATCAAAGGGAAGAGTATGCCGAGTTTAAGGTAGGCGCTGCTGGCTTTACTTGAGAAAAAAAAACAATAGAGAACTTCGACATTATACGATTTTTTTCTCTCTTTAATTTTCAATCTTTTTCATTCGCACGTAAATAAGCGCGTTTTATGATTGTTATACTAACTGACATAATTTTTATTATTTTTTAATTTACTGAATAACATTTTACACAATTTTAATTGTGTGTTTTTAATTCTCAATAAAAAGATAATTATAAGTATATATATAGCGCATATTTACACGCGAACATATTTTTATAGGCTAGTCTAAGAAATTATTTACAATTATATATCTATATCTTAATTGTGTGAAAACAATAATAGACAAGAGGAACGTAGTTATGTTTAGACTTACTGTATGTAATGAGACGAGCAAGAATGTTTAGAGCAAGAAATTTTTTTGCGGGTCTAGAAGATCAGAGAATCAATGTTGGATAATAAAAAAACAGATATACTTATATGCGTACAATATTCCAAAAATTCTTCTTGTTGTTTTTACAATTGAATATCATAACAAACATATTTTAAATTTTTATATACTTTTTGTTGCAATTATATTGATCAAAAATACTGAAAATTAGATGCAATTTTTATCCAACACTGACTAAATCTCGAACAATATTTTCGACCATAAATCGGGCGAATGATGCATATGTACAGATTTATTTGTAATTCCCCCGATTTATAGTACAAATTTTCTAGAATTTAATACAGTTTTTTTTAAATATGTTCTTTTTGTTAAAATAATAACGATGTGTCTTAATGGAAGCAATTTATGTTACTTATTGGAAGTTAGATGTAATTAGTCTGATATATGGTCCAAGAATGTAGCTCGTACAATTAACCTTCTCCGACAATTAATCCAGCGCTTAAATATTGATAAGCCTATCGTAATACTTATGCGTAATGGTCTTTCTCTGTGTGTGTCTCTTTTCTCTCTCTCGTTCGCCCTTTCACCCCGAACTCGTGCTCAGCTGCTTGATTAACGAGCTGACCGCGGGAGGGTAAGTCATCAACGTCATTCGGAGGAAGTTCCGTACTGCAGCTCAGTTCACACGCTTCTTTTACGAGCTTCCTGCTTTCGGTAGGGCGCACTTTTACCCCTTTAATAACACACCGAAATTCAGTCGCATCGGCACATCGGCAAGAATCCACGAAGGCACATGAGGCACATCACCAAACCCGCTCCGCGTATATTATAATTGACAAATAATAATTTTTTAACTAATCATTTATGTAATAATTTCGATTCTTTAATAATAATTTATGTTTTGTTAAGTTTTTCGTACATAAAATCGTTCCCTTTCTCATTCTATCTCATTCCAGCTTTTTAACATTTACACACGAGATAATAATTTTCTAATCGTCGAAATCAATGACTATTTATTTATGACATCTTTATATATTTTATACTTTATATCTTTATATATTATTTTACAACATTTAAAAATATGTATAATTTATATTTTATTACATTAAAATTATATTGCACTAATTAAAACCCATTATCAAAGTTAATAAATTTTTCCTCATTTTGCTTTTATAATCTATTATTTTACATTCCAGCATAATCCTAATAGATATAAATCAGAAGATTACATTGTAGAAACATCCTCGTTTTACATATTTATGCATGTATACAATGAAGTACATCAGAAATCGAATAACGTTGCCCTTTGATCTTTTAATTTAAAATTGTTGATATAAGGATTAATATATTTTTAGTTTCTTAATAAACAAATAAAAATCCCGTCTTATTGCTTTCAATTTATTTAAAAGAATTGATGACAACAGTCTAATTGTAAGATATATGTGAATCATTTAGTATTTTAACAGTTTTCTCAAATATATTTAGAAAAGAAATAAAAACAATTTTTCTAATAATCCATCTTTACATGTATTAAATTTAATTAACTTCAATGCTAATTTTTAGTACAAATATTAATGTTCAATTTATTTTTCTAGAACCGAACCACCTTTTTTTTCTTTATGTATTTGAAAGTTTTTAAATATATATCTTTTGTTCTGATTATATACTGATTTTCGATTTTATACTGTTAGCCTCGTGATTATCTGGGCAACGTTGATACGAAAAGTTGTTAAAAATCATCGTGCATGTGTCGACGGAACAGGCGCACGATCGTAGATCGAAATCATAAAAGCGAGATCATAGTGCTTGACTAGGGCTCGCGTTGGCAATTTGGCATGAGGATATTCGAAACGACACCATCAAATTGGACTTCTGATCTACGCTGTTTTATAGGTACATCGGCGATACTCGCATCGAGAGGAAGCAGAGTCGGTTTTACAGTCAGTCCTACACCGCGCCGAACCCTATTATCACCGTCACGGAACACACGCCAACCCCATCCCCCGATTACATGAAGCGTCAGGTAAAGAAACCTGCAATTTTCTGCAAAGTACGATGGTATCTTTAATTTTCTTTCCCGTTTATCCCACTTGTTTATCCCACACACAGGATACAATTTAATAGCATGATCGTTGCTAATTATTCTTGGAACTAATATTACATTAATTATTTAATATTCATATTTTTTAAGCATCTGATTATTTTCTCTTCAGGGATCTATCGACAGTCAGTTAGATATCATCAGCGTCCAAGGCAGTCGTTTGTGTTCTGAGAGGAAACCCAGTCTCACGAGGTCTCAGACGGATTCCAATATCACTTACATGAGCGACGAAGTGCCGGAAGCTCCGGGCTCCGCGTGTTACATCACCAAGGAAGGCGATGTTGATCTTCAAGTCGTCTTGAAGGTAATTGCAAAATATGAAACATTGCATTTTCTCAATTTTTTTGATTACACACGTATTTTGTCTAGGCGATACACTTTGTTGCTTTGCGAGATAGTACCACCTGTACGCCGCGAGTCTGCGAGATTATGCTGAACTTGATGGAGCTCTTAATGGACATGGGAGTGATGAAGCATTGCCTGCGAGAGGAGGCCATCGGCAGTAATGCAGGCATGAAATTAGATTAATTAAACATATTATTTATATTTGAATGAAATAGAATTTTAAGTAACTTAACTTTGTATCTTTTAAGAATTTATATTTTTCGCGGTTCTTTTAATAATGAGAATAAAATGAAAGATTTGTTACATAATTATGTTCAAGTCAGTGTTACTTCTCGTGTCAGGATCTGGTACGGGGATCGACAATAAGTCGGAAACAGGAAAGAAGCAGGATTCGCCGACGGAACAGGAACATAGATACGATCTGAGTGGCAAGGGCAAGCCGACCGCTCACAATCTCCTCATGAACTGCGTGATCCGAGTGTTGAGGCATCTAGGCTGCCCGCACGGTTGCTTGGACGGGGTACGCGGGCCTCAGGCTGATATCTGCCGCTCCCAGGGTCAGACTATCCTGACGAAACTGCATCGCGCGAGCTCCCGTCAATTCTCGCGATTTTTACGAATGATGGTACGAGAGCAGCCGTTGACGGAAATCTTGGACTTCTTTCACGCGTATGTTGGATACTGCGTCGATCCGAGTTCATTGCTGTCGCCGCTTAGTGAGTAACACTTAAATGCAAATTTAAAAAAAGATGCTATTATACTTGACCCAGTAAACGGGAAAGGATTAAAATAAATTAAAATTGTTTAATTTATGGATTGAAATGGACTTGGCCTCCGTGAAAATGAATGCATTTCTATTTTTTTATAATACAAATATAATATAATATTGTTTTGGATTTAGATGAATTGAAACAATGCACTTCCTAGTCACAATTTTTAATTGAATAACATTCACGATCCATTTTCACAAAGAAACTTTTTTGAAGTTAATCAAATTGAAAAAACTGCATTTCCTATATAGAATTTTGAATTAATCAGTATTCACAATTTACTTTTTAAAGCTGAATTTTTTTGGATTGAATAGCATAGAAAATGTGCTTCATGCAATTCCTAAATGAATACAAAGGCATTGGGCATTGAAATGGATTCAGATTTTTAGAAGTACGCATTCGCAAACGTTGATATGAATTTTTTCAATCTGTTTCAATCCATTCTCGTTTACTGGGGAACTATATTGTGCACAGAAAAATAGATTTTTTATTTTATCTTAATGTAAAAGACTCGGTTTTTTAATCTTCTTCTCAGATCAGAAAAGAATGTCGGGAAAATCGCCGGATGTGGCATCTCAAAGTGGCTACGCGACGAACTTCGGCGCCGGCGGAAGCGGGGTCGGCACTTCGGGCGGCAGCGGCGGCAACGTCATCACGACGGCGAGCGGCGTCGCGACGTCGTACAACGCCGGCGGTTACGGGTCGCGCGGTATCGAGGGTCAGATCGTGGCCTGCGTGTTCAAGGTCCTGGTTACACGCCTCATCGGTTCCACAAAGCAGCTGAAGGCGCAGGAGAACATCAACCTTTACTGCGACGTGCGACAACTGATGACATACGTCAAGGAGGCGCACGGTGGTATCTTCCGACGGGTCGCTCTGAGCGGGATCCTGGATTCCGCGGATCGGCCGAATAAACGATGCAACAGCAACATGCAGACAACGCGTGTTATTAGGTTCGTAGGACCTAAATATGAACATCTTAATAATAATAAATCAAGTAATTTTGTTCACTGAGAAAAAAAATTTGTTAAAATAAAATAAATATATTTCTTTAAACGTACTTTTCTTAAGTGAAAGAAACGTTTAACAGATTGAAAAAAATATTTATATATTCAAAGTAACTTTTAAAAACAATTATAAAGTAAGTTGAGTTTTTTTTAATTTAAAAAAGATCTCTTTAATTGGAAATGTTGTAGTATAAAAAGAAATAAACAGTTTCTTTAAAATAAGAAAACGGATTTTTTCAAATATAAAAATTGTAATTAAATAAAGATTTATTTGTTTTAAAACTAAGCAAAATTTAAATAAATTTTTTCTTTAAAATGTTTCTTTCTATTAAGAAACATTCCTCATAATTAAAAAAAAGGATTGACTTAGTTTGAATAAATATTTAAATGTTAGGACTATACAAATAAATCATTCTTTTTAATCAAATAAAATTTTTTTTCTCAGTATTGAAAAATATAATATTACTGAGAAGCAAATAAACGCTTTTCTAAGAATTCTCTCGCAATCTTTTTATACGTTTAATGTTAATTTTTTTCACAGACACATTCATCAATCGGATTTAGAGGAACATGCGGACATCGGTGGAGACACGTGTTTCACCGTTGACGACAGAGGCACGCGAAAGTTCCTCTTTAAGAAGAGGAGCACATCGTCCACTTGCGCTGTAAATATTACGACAATAATCGCACACTATTTACTCTGCTGTCTGTCATTCTGTATAGTATTAAAAGGCTTTAACTGGGTAGGCGGGATCGAATTTGCAGAGTCTCCTCGAAACGGAATTGAGCGAGGAAAACGTCAAGATCAGTCAGAGCCCGTTGGGCAATCTGCGCAAAAAACATCACGTATTGACGCCCCGGCAGAGCGAGCGCAACTTAGGTATCGGTGAGCCTTCTCTGATGGGACCGCGGAAATCGACGCGGTTTCAAATCGGTGGTATCGGTGAGCGGCAGGAATTGCGCGTATCATTTGCGGCGCACTGTGAGCCATTATGTGTACTAAGTCATTTCGATCGGTTTTAGTTAATTGGTTCCGGAAGGAGTACAGTCGGACCGATTCTACTGATAGCCACGAGAGCAGCGAGTCGCCTACAGACGGCAGCTTTGTTAGACAACCCAGCTTCCATTACGGCCATCATCGCAGCGCGTCGCGAACCGGTCGCGGGTAGGTCGTTTATTTAAAAGACTATTTAAAAGACCCTGCGTGCCTACATGAATTGTTCTATTATATCGAGGAATGAAGAACAGTGCATACTGAAATATGCGTGTTAATTTTTTTTTTAGAGTTGGTATAACTCTGCAAAAAGCGAAACGTCGGATGGAGGATCAGTTGAATAAAATCGGCTTTGGAAAGAGCAAGAAGAAGGAAAGCATGGAAGAGACACCCGGAAATTGTAAGAGTAGATTTATATACTTGCATTTTACACAAATTTTTTATATATGTACGATTTTATGTTATATTATTTCGTTGCTACAAAACCGCGAATTGATGCTTACTCACCCGTCGGGATATGCATCTGTTTCCGATTAGATTTCAGTCGAAAGAATTCCATGGAGCTCGGCGAGGCTTGCAGAGAGTCCGAGTTCATTGTACTGAAGGAAAGAAGATTGGTACCTCGCTTCGCGGTGTTCGAAGGAATGTTACGATTCTCATTCCTTCTGGAGACCTGCCAACCAGGCTCCGTTCCCGATCCCCATCTAATGGCGTCGCTTCTAGACCTTGTAATAATTACACTTGTATTTTCGCACTTTATATTTTTATGGAATGCGAGAAAAGCTGAAAGCATACTTTAACTGTGTGATTACAGCCATACGCGCCGATAGTATCTCGCGCTTGCCTGATGCTGGAGTGCGCGTATTTGGTGCACCAGTGCAACAAGGGCCACTGGCCCGCGTGGATGAAGCACAATTTCCCCATGTTCCGACCGTCTGTGCCGATAAACAATCGAAACGCCTCCACCGCACTTAGACGCGTTCACATTCTACAACGCACCGCGGGAAAGTTATTTTATCAATGGGCCGAGGTATTTCTTGAGCTTGACAGACACTTCTTCTCTTCACCGAAAGAATCGTTGGACGAAATGAAACATGAGATTCTAATTGAAACAGGCAATAGGAGCGCGCTTGGAAGAGTTCATGGCTGAGGATAAGCAAAATATGGAGCAGGTAACCAGTATAGTGTCTGATGAGAGCAAACAGAGAGACTTGGTTTTGGAAGATGAGGAGGAAGACTTCCTTGATGATGGTACTAGTCCTGTACTTTTAAGATACGAGAGGATTGACTCGGCAGTCAGATGGAGATTTAATAACTTACGATTTTATAACTTTCAGCTAGCATAAATAATTATGGGTCCCAATGCCCGTTCGCGTTACGTCTCGTCGCTTGTGTTCTGCTGCTGGAAGTGACAGCGTTTCTCAGAGAGACTTACCAAACTTTACCGAAGTCGAGTAAACTGTTGACGAAGGAACGTCCGCCGCCCTGGGAAAGGATGTACAGTCGAGAGGCGAACCGACGGTGGAGCGTGGCTCTGTCGTCCATGGGCCACTCGCAGGCGTCCGCGCAGAGCCTTCAATCCATAGCCGGCGATCGCGACGTTGTCGGTTAGTCTGGAATGAGTGTAAAATTAACGAGCGCGTTTTATTCTAAAATGAAAATCATCTTGTTTCATCGGAAGTGTTTGACCGGCAAAAATGTAAATTTATTCCAGCGGAGCGCAAAATCAGTTTTGTCCTCTACGAACCCGATAATGAGTCTGAGGGAAGCAGCAAATCGAATGTTACGATTCAAGGTGAGGAAGCCCAAAATGTCGAGAAGGAGAAGGCAAAGAGGGTGCAGGCACCTCAAAGTAGGCCGTTCCTCCTTCGTCGCAGTACTGCCAGTGCTGCGACTGGCTCGTTTAAAAAGAGAAGCCTTAAACTCCGTCGCAATACCAAGGAGGGCAAAGATACGGAGTGCGAAGCGTGTAAGTAAAGTATTAAAATAAATCATAAAATAAACAAGGCTATTTTATTAAATTATCAATAATTCCCTATGAACGTAATTAATTCTATCTCCAAATTATTCTTTTAAATTATATATTAATTTCAATACAGAATATTATACAATATCATACATTACAGAATTAATTTTGTTACTATCGATAATTATATATGTATATGTCTAAATAATTAATAATAATAATAATAATTAATTACGTTCCATTTATAGATACAGTAAAACGTGCAGATTCGATTCAATCTAAGAGAAAAGTGAGCTCGCTGTCCGATAGAAGCGACACGTCCGAGCCCGGTGTCGCCGGCGAAGTCAGCGGCGACGAATCGCCGGGAATTCTCAGCGACGATCAGCCACCGGAGAGTCCGAGCGACAGTAACGAAACCGACGAGACTAACAAGAATTTTCCGTGGATGAAAGTGCTGGTGCAAGTCGCCAATTCCTTCAATTTTTATTGCTCCCACCAGAACTTCTGTCATCCCTTCTGTCATCGACGACAAATGCGCGCCAGCAGCAGATTGATAAAGTCGGTGAGGAAGATCTACGGAGAGAAATTTGGTATGCTAAACGGCACGGGTTTGTTGGATATTGACACTGATAAGAAGGATGATAAGAAGGACAAACGCAGCCGTAAAGTGTCTGACCAAACTAGCGCGCAGGTGTCGCCTATTCGAAGGAGAGACAGCGTGGGGCGAAAGTACAAGTAATTCAGATTTTTTAAAAATATGCAGCTGCTACATTATTTGTTAATAAAATTAATATTTAACTTATTAAATATGAAATAAATGTTTTATATCAAATTAATGAAATATTATTAATTTATTAAATACTTTTGATTTTTAATATAGAAATGCCAAAAATTAAAAATTTATAAATAACTATCTTTCTTTAAATTACACTTGAATACCTAATGCTGATTTAATAAATATTTTTATAGGATAGAAAAAAATCTAGATGGTTCTCAATCCGGTCGATTAACTCAACCGGATTCTTCAAAAGATCTCGCAGAGCAGGACTCTGAAAGAGGCAAGGAGTCCTTGAGAAGAAGCACAACAAAAATCGATGTTGAAGAAGAGAAGGATAAAGAGCCACCGCCAATCTTGAAATATGTAAAGACTCAAGTAAAGGACGCTTTTCACGCACCTCTGGCCACGTTAATCAAAGGGGCGGTCGTCATGACGGAGGATTTGTTTGTGGAGGTGCTGCCTGTCGCGTGGGAGCTCTTATTGGAGTCCAATCAAGAAGTCGCCGCGTCGGCAGCGGCGCTCTTTATAGTGTCAGCCGTGCGCGCACCGAATCAGGCCAGCGATCTGATGCACAAGGGTCTTCAGCACAGCAACACCAGCGTGCGCATCAATGCCATTTTGCGATTTCAAGTTCTGTGGAAATTGCGATACCAAGTGTGGCCGCGGATGGAGGAGGCGGCTCATCTGACTTTCAAAGTATCTCCGCCAGGTATAGAATTTACTCTGCCCTCGCCGAAGATCGGGATAGAATCCTTGCCGGTGGTCGATCCACCCTGGATGCCCCAGGTCAAAACGAAAGTCGAGGAGGTCACTATCAATCAGGAACATCATGTGAGTGAATAAATATCAAAGAAGAATTAAAGTACTCACGAACTAGTGTGAGCGCATATTTTATTACACAGAATGTTCTTGTTTAGCTATAATTTAGGCCATGAAAAAATTAATAAATACGGGGGAGGGGGGGTTTTTATATTTTCTAAATTAATAGATTACTTGCGACGCGCTCGCTTCTTATTTTAGAGATCTCTAGTGACCGCGACGAAAACGCGGAAAAAGCAGCAGACCGAACTGATCACAAGGGCTCTTCAGGCGCAAGACGACAAGAAGCGGGAGGAGAGAGAAAATTTTCTTATTACGACGATACCGATCACCGTGCAAGCCGCTTACGAGCCCAGTCCAGTAGGGGACGATCACGACGAAGGTATACAATCCATTTCTTTCTGAACATCCTTTGCTTGCAATATTTCTCTCCGTTTTTAATGAAGGAAATGTAGGGGACGAAGATGCTGCTGACACTGTGCCGAGGAATACTCAAACGCATCACGCTCAGTCGGCTCTCTCGTTGTTTCCCTCATCGCTATGTTCAGCGATTGTTCAAATTATTAATCTCCTGGACGATCCAGCGGTCTCCGACGATGGAAATGCGGTGTACGAAGTGGCGTATCAGGTACAAAAATAATAAATTTGTAAGCTGTCATCTCACATGTCTTGATATTTAATAACGTTAATTTATTTTTCTATCAGGTGATCTGGAGTTGCTTGGTGGAAGACAGCGCGCTGTTTCTCCGCTACGTACTGGAACGTCTTACGAGAGAGAAGCAGGAGTTAATGTTCAAGATTCTGAGACACCTTATCAGATTTGTCCCGAAGTTGCCGCAACAGGCTGCGTTCGCGCTGTACAATTATATTATCGGATACGTCATGTTTTATGTCCGCACTCCACACGAGGAGGGCCAAAAGTTGATCGGAACCGCGTTGTCAATTCTGTGGATGGTAAAATATAAGCCTGTTTTTAATCCTTTTTACACGTTCCATTTATTCATTTAATATAGAATTGCCAATAATAATTTTCTCAGGTGGTGCACAGTGTACACGGCATTATGTTCAAAGATCTAAAGCAAATCCTGCGCAAGGAACAATGCGATGCGTCAATTCTACTTACAGCGAATGTTCCATCGGCGAAGAAAATCATCGTTCACGGACCGCAGGATCCTGACGCCGGAGAGATACCCTCGCAGTTTCCGGTCCAAGAGGACACGCAATTTTGTCAGATACTCCGGGAGTCCTTGGACTTTTTTGGTGTCGAGGAATCAAAGCATCACGAGTATTTCCTCGTGGATTACAAAACGCGTGAGCTCTTTATTTATTCTATTTGATTTAACAATAACTTTACTATTCAATAATTTTATTAATACTGATGATACTTTTCGTCAATTTGCAGATCAAATACACAATCCATCGTCGTACGTCAGAGACCACTATTTTTTCAAGAGATCTCAATTCCCGCAAATCGAACTCGTTCACATGAAGCCGGAGGATGCGTTCAATGCATTGCAACGGCAGGAATTGATGCACAAATTCGTAGAAATAGGAAAGGTACTGCTGACCTGGGCGATTCTGAAGAATGTTGATATGGTAGTGCAGAGAGTTGTGTTTCTTCACGAAGAACTCATGAAGCTACCATCGTTTCCGCGAAAGGCATTAGAAGCGGACTTGGATCTGTACAAAGGTGGCGAAATCGGCAGAGTATGTATTTAAGTCTCTTACGCGCTTCAACCTGCTCGATCTAATAATTTATATCAGATCATATCGTTTAAAATAATGTACATAATATTAATAAATAAACATAAAATTCTCTTTGAATTTAGGAACTCCTTGGGTTGGATGTGATGCACAAATTTATGTGGGTCAGACTGATCGCGCGCATGTTCGAGGCCATGGCCGGCAATTTCGCGTATTCCGGTGATATACACCTCTTTCTGAACGTCTTGAACGGCGCCGTGATCATTCACAGCGAGGACTCTTGCATTCTACGCTACGTTGTGGCGACCTACATAAACGCTGCGATGAACTTTAAAAATATCTTCTCGACAAACGGCTACTTGCTAATCATGCCGACCTTACTGCAACTATACTCGACGCATCAGACCAACAAGCTCGTGACGACCACTGTCGAGTACGCCGTCAAGCAATTCTATCTCATGAACCGTAAACCTTTCATTTTACAAATGTTTGGCAGCGTTTCTACCATATTGGACACGGACATGATAAGTGTCCACGGCGAGGCTCATAAGGTTTGCTTTTATTAAATAATAAATAAAAAAACATATGCATGTATTTCTGGAAAATAATATTGGTCGTGATTTTGTTAAGGTTCCATCTACGTGCCTATTTAACTTATTATTGAGTTTGGAAACTCCGTCGCCGGATCCACTCAATATAGGGGAATTAGTGAAGGAAGAAAAGCCTTTGAAAGCGATAGATTTTTGTTATCATGACGAAAACGAAATGGTCGATGTGCTCGACTGTATATCTCTCTGCGTGATGGTGATAGCTTATGCACCTGACTCGATCAGAGGCCAACAGATGCTGGTAAGAAATCCCACGTATAATATTGCCAATTTACAATGTCACAATTTTTATTAAGTGTGTAATGTACATTATATTTTTTTACAGACAATATTGGAGGCAATATTGCCGTGCTACGTTCGACAGATTCAATTACCCACGTACAATAAGGAAGGCAAAACGGAGAAGGAGATAATAAATCAATTGGCAATTGCAGTTAGGACATTAGTCAACAATTCCGAAGCGTTGACAAAGTATGAATTAAATTCGCCACAGTTCGCTTCTTTTCCAATGCTATTTAATAAAATTAATGCCTCATTAATTCTCGCTGCAGGTATTATAATGGTCCGCAGAAATCGAGTCCCGAACATAAAGGTTCCAGTCAACGGAATTACGGCAAAGGTCCGTATTCGCCGGGCTTCGATTTCGAAGAAGACACCCACACGAAATATTTAGAACATTCGAAAGCTCGACACTTTTATGATCGAGACGAGGATTTCCATAAGAACGAGTTCAGAAGACCGCGCGACACTTTGTTAAATATGGTCGGGGATTTTGTGGCTCGCTGTTCCGTTCGTTTGGCAGAGCTTAACAGGAAGTCTCAGGATTCAAAAAATATCGAATTACTGGATTCAAAATGCCATGTGGTAAATTGACGATTATCTTCGTAACATTACTTGCAACGTTTAATTTATCTCTAGACAATGAATTTAATAAGTAACGAAGTAGGATATTCTTTTTTTCATAAAACATAATTTTTCATATTTTTTATTTTTCATACGATTATATTTGCTCCTAGAAAGATTTATGTTTAAAAAATAATTGTTATCATTTAGCGCTTAGCTGACATCGCTCATAGTCTTCTGAAAATTTCTCCATACGACCCGGTTACTATGGGTTGCCGCGGGCTCAAGCGATACATGAACGATATTCTCCCTTCAACCGAGTGGGCGGCCGACGAGATGAGACCGGCGTTAACGCTCATTCTCAGGAGATTGGATAAGACCTTCAGTAAAATACACAAAAAACCGTCGATCAGAAGAAATACCGATTGGGCCGCTGCCAGTGATCTTTTGAAAGGGGTTTACGAAACTCTGGCGAAAAGTCCGTACATCGCGCACTTTCAGTATTTGAAAACGTTGTTGTCCACTTGTCAGGTAGATATTAAAATTATTTTTTCTGCTATTATTCAGATCTACTTTAATTTAATTGAATTTTATTTATTTTCAATTTCAATTAATCGTTAATCTCCTTTCAGGCTTTAATTGTCGGAGACCATCTGTCTGAGGATTTAACTTCAGCCTCCACAGCTGCTCTAATGAGCAAGCTGCCCGCACCACTTCCGCCTCCGCATTTTTGCTCGACGGTGCTACGTCTGATTGCTCTACACGTGATATCCTTCGGCGAGGGATATTCCTTGGAAAATGTTCTCGGCGGTCAGAACATGTTTGCCACTCAGGCTCGCACGGAGAATGCCCTGTTGAACTTGTTGATACCATTATTTCTGCGCGTTGGAACTGGGAGAAAAGGTAAAAAGATCACTGTAACATTCGAGAAAACGACATTACGAATATATCTTATATATTATTTTAAATCATACATATTATCTTAAACTGATGCCTTCAGATGTACCGAAACTGAAACAATCGGACATCTCTTTCGCTTTAACGACCGTACTGAACGCACTTTGGCCGCCGGGTGCGAAACCGATACCACTGATGCAAAGACCACCAACGGATACAAGGACCGGTAGTATAACGTTCACCGCGCGAGATCCAAAAGCTCTGATGAAAACATCATTAACATTATACCAGGTTGCCTTCTTAGGTAAGATTTACATATATAAAGAACATAAATATTAAATACATTTTTGCTAAAATTAGAAAATAAGTTATTATATATAATTTCTTTGATTTTATAATTATTATATATGATTGCTATAAAATTGCTATAAAATTACCGTGCTTGAACGTTACTTTTGCTCTTACAAGCAATTTAGATCTAATGCCTGACTGTTTGATTTTAGCGCTTAAAATAATGACGATATGTTTCGAGACTGAACTGAGAACGGAATGGCGGGTAATTCTACGTGCGATGCGTCTCCTGAATAAGCGCAACGAAGCTTCCACGTACCTCTGGAATTTCATAGAATTTATCGTGACCCACCGCACAGCTCTGTACATTCAAATGCTTCCATTCATCGTCTATAAGATCGGACAAGCACCGATATCCGAGCACGAACGAAACATGCACACCATCATACGCGAGAAGATCAATGGGAGCAGTACCACTGTGCCGAAATCGCGGGGCGCGCTGCTCATGGATCTCATTCACGAGTTGAAGAATCTAAAGCAGGAAATTGAGAATCGAAGATCCGGTTGGTATTTTAGCAATGTTGAAAAATGATCGCACTTATTTCAGTAAAGAATTTTCCCTCGTGTTTCACATTTACTTTCATCCCAATTATTTTACAGCAAACTCGAAAATTTATTTAATCCTAATTCATAAAAATATTTATTTTTAAATTTAAATTAACTTTCCAATCAAGTTTTTTTTTTTAAATCTGTGCAGATGAGATGCAATCGGAACCTAAAAGAAGCGTGGTGGACATACATCCGATAACCGAGAGCCAACAACCGCGCACGCAGAGGCCATCTCTGTTGATGGATCTTTTGACTGGCGATCTGGGATCGAGAGCACACATGAATCGCACGCCCGCCGAGACACCGGTGTCGCATTCCACAGCAGCTCAATCTCATTCGACCCAATCCAACACGAGTAGCACGGTTAAAACAATGCATCACACTCAAGTAACAGCACCTCCGAACGGCACTCGCATTGGTGGTACTACACTATTAATTCCTTTGCATTTCTTATCATAAAACCAATTATCCAGTAATATCTAAAACGTCACAGTAGATATTACGATAAACATGCAATCAGATTAAATTTAAAAAATACGTATATGTTTTATAAATGTGTGTGTGCATTATTGTCGCTATTTTCTGTTTTTTTTTTCGTGTATTTTTTCACGGCTGTATAGTTATATCTCACGGTTGCATAAAAATATGTATATGTTTATAAATGTAATGCATTATTGTCGCTATTTTCTGTTTTTTTTTTCATGTGTCTTTTTCACGACTATAGTAATATCTCACGATTGCAGGATCCGTATCGAGCACCAGTGCCGGATCTGCTACTTTGCGCGAGGCGAGCGAAACGGCCGCCGGGGCGACCTGTGCCGAGCAGCCGTCGTCGACGACAGGTATTCCATTACTTTCGAGAATCCTATAAACCTTCTTTAGAAGGTCCCGAAACTATCGATTATACGATCGATGCGACTGCAAGCCTCTCGCATATGTCTCATTATTGTCGTACGCGCAGTCAGTGCGAAGAATCGCTGACTGCTACCACAGTTGGATCGAGCCATTGTCTATAGACCACTGCCAACAGTCTCTCTCTCTTTCTCTCTCTCTCTCTCTCTCTCTGTCTCTATCTTTCTTTTTCTCTTAGCCACAACGATGATTCTCTTTATCCCTTTACATTCGTGGTTTCTCGCGCGGTTCTTGACGCAATTGTCTTCACTTTATTTTCCCCTTTACAGCGAGGCTTGCAACTTGAAGAATTTTGTCGTTCGCCCTTCGTTTAAGGACGAGAATTCTTGTCTCGGATAGTCCAATGCCGTCCTCACCATCGGAAAACAGATCCCTCGATTAATCGCATACCATTTAAGGCGTCGCTTTAAGACATAAGTCCGTTTGCGCCTCTCTCTCTCTCTTCTCTCTCTTTCTCTCTCTCTTTCTTTCTCTCTCTTTCTCTGGTCGTATTATTGACACATTGATCATTACGTTGCTTCCATTGCTAGCTAGGGAACGGAGGTAAGCAGACCGATTCTACAACTCAATCAATTCTAACACGATCTATGATATATATCCTGCTGGTGTGTGCCCCTCTCATGCTTATCACTTTTTTTGTAATTTTGATCATACCTCGATCGCTCGATCCTGTTTCTTGCGTCGCCTACCTCGGTCTTCGTCCACTTCTTATTGCCTCCTCAACCCACTTTTACCGTGAAACGAGATTGATCAAGTAGATTAAAGTTGGTCACAATGTAATTGTGACAAAAATTTAGGAAAAAGGATCGTAAAATTGTGTAGAGATATTGTTGTACAATAATATACAACGAACTCGTAAAGAAATTGTAGAGCGCGCAATCTTATTTCGCGGTATTTTCTCTTAGAACACTGATATCTCTATTATCGTCTCCTCTATCACGTCTTATACGCAAAACTCATAAGGAACTTATTACATAGCAGTATTTAGACAATGGTAATGTCCAACAGTTGGTACCCTACTAATCGTTGCGTAGTCACTTTCTATTACGTAGTTGCTTCGATGTTCTGTCGCTTTCATCCATTACTCAACGGCACGAAACTAACTGTCATTAATTGTTTTCACAGTTAGAACGACGACAACATCTATCGACAATTCCATATATTGACACTCAATTCCAGGCAGCCTTCTCAGGCCGAAGGACACATTCGATTGATTCCAATTAATTCTTCGAATATCACGAGTCTTCCACTTTGAAATTCTTTGCCCAACTATCGCTTGTTCTGACAATCTTCTTGTAACATAGTGTATCAATTAATATTAATTTAACATACTTTTTTCTAATCGAAGCAACATCGTACAGGTGTTTACAGCAATTCACGTAACTACGTCGTGCGTGTGTTAATATCGTGTAATATTTTGTCTCATTGGAATTCTCATCACGTCATTATCTACTATTTTTACTATCAAGTCAAATTATGATTACGAGATCAACATATACAATGTCATTTTGGCAGATTCATAAACATACAATTTTGAAGTACATCTAGAAATGCGCAAAATTTCATATGAAGTTTCATGAATCGCTCATAAGCTATAAATTCAGGCGACTTTATTTCAGGCGAGGTGTTATTAAGGCATTACACTTTTATCGCATCAATTACACTTAGTCAGTATTCCCGAGACTCAGGCTCGAGGTGTGCAACATTGACACGATGTACGATCGTGAAACAACGTATCGAGACAAGATGATTACTATATCGTGGTCTGTCTTACTTGTTACCCCTCCCCTCATATTAGACGTTCGATGTGGCATGTTTCAGATAGATTCCAATCATCTACTAGCGATGAACGTAACCATGTTAAGCTTCATTCTATCTTACCTCACCAAAAGGCGCCAAAGCTGCGCTTTGTCTCTTCCGTAGAGTATAGAAACTCATCAGGTAAATTCCTAGCCCCCCCGCCCCCCCCCCTGCTTTAGCTTATACACAATATATTTATTAACATATCTATTGGAAGATCCCTCTTCTTTCTTCCAACATATGGTACAGTATCTAAATATTACTGCGAAAGTAAATGAATTGAAGAAATTTACGGAGATCTATTCTACAAAATTAAATTTTTTTCACAATAAATCTTCGTTGTCAAAAATTAAAAAAGCTTCAATTAAAATTCTTCACAATTTGACTTAAAAAATGTGATATAGAATTGCAAATTTACAGAATGGATTTTTATTAAATTTGTTTAATTTACCTGCAGTAATACCAACATATCACACAAATATGATCTACTTTTCACCAAAATCATTACCGCGTTCTTGCGAAATAGATTTTTGAACGAAAATTTGAGAAAAATGCAAGATTGTAGAAAATATTTCTTTTATTTTTTATTTTTTACATCTTCTACTTTAGAAAATATTTCTTTTGTTTTTTTAAATCTATTTTAGTTGCATTAGTTATTTATTTTGTATATTAGTATATTACACAACAATCAACAATTTTCTTAGACATGTGAAATTACTTAGAAATTAAATAGAGATGAATTCGTAGTTTAGATTCCGCAAATTTAGTTAAGTTATTGCATGAAGTAAAAACCATAACATAAATTTGATAAATTTTTTAAATTAAATTTTATTAGTTGCGCTTCAATTTAATTAGTTTCTTGAAAGAGCTAGTGTTATGGATTTTTTAGCACTACGTTTCATTCATTAATAATCGATACAACACACTTATCTACATTAACATTTTTTTCAAACAATAAAAGTTATATTTCTGAAATGATTTAAGAATATAGAAATATTCAAATCTTACGCGCATTAAATGTAACGAGCATTTTGTTCTACGTATTTTTTTTTCTACATTTAATTAATTCTGTCAATATGCGAAAACCTTCTTATGTAATTCTTCTGACATTTTCCCCCCTGATGTTTAATACGCGGATGTGTAACATATATGTGCACATGTAATTTTGTAATTGATTTTTACTATTGTGCAATATTCTCTCGTTAACACTTCCGAAGCGATATTAAAATAATCTATTTTGTTCAAATACAATCTTGCATGCACATAATAGATACTGTAACATTTTCTATGAAACTATTATTTCTATGAAACTATGCTCCAATTTTTAACATACAACTTACATATGATATTCGACACGTATAATACTAAAATCTTTCCATCACCATGTCAATATTTTTCTATATAAGACGTTCTCTCTCTCTCTCTCTCTCTCCCCCTATCTATCTCTCTCTCTTTCTCTATACAGTAATAATTTCTAATCAATATCTGATTTTTTATACTCATCCGTGTTTTTACTGGCATGGAAACATTTCAATCTCTCAAATACAGGCATATCCTCTCTAAATATCAAAGTATCAAAATATTTTGTTTCAGAATTAACGATCTAAATGTCACTCGATTCTTCCAAAAAGAACGCACCCTGTAATCTTCTATGCAATTTCCACTCTCTCGAGTGAGAGAGTCGCACCTTTAAGAATGTTTAAAAATTAAAAAATAGAGTATATATTTATAAATCGTGAAAAAGAGCTTAGATCACTGGAGATGTACATATATAGTGCCGTCAAGCACGGGACGCGATTATAAAATATATATTTCCTGCGCACTTTGAAAAACAATCTTGAATCATACACTTTGAAAAAAGGAGCATGAGTAGATGGATTGTAGAGTAGATTTCGTGAAATAAGACGGTAGACGCGACATGTGTGATCGACTGTCCCGCCAGGGGAGACGATGACGGGCCAGCTAAGTCCAAGCAGTCCGACCGAAGACAGTTCCGGAGAATTACGTACCGACAGGCCTCGCTTACAACGTTCTATGGGCCAAAGCAAGAAGACCTTCCGCTTAAGAAAAAGTCGAAAGAGTCACATTGAGGTGATAACATTTGCATAAGTTCTTTTTTTTTCAGTGTTTCAGTGTTTCCGGTCTCTCTCAAGTTTCCGATCATTATACATAAGCGTTTACAGAATAATCTTAGTTTTTCATACGGCTTCTCGACAGTTCTCATTGTCATCATACAGTTACTTTAAATTTTGATTTAATTGACTGTAACAGGCTAAACTCTATCTTGCGGACATAGAATATACTGTCTTTCAGACGACGCAGACAAAGCTGCAGGAGCAGTCGGATGCAGCGCTCGTGGAACAGCCGTCTAGTCAGCCGAAAGCGACGGGCCAGGCGTCGTCGGCAGCCGATCCGCCGTCGTCCAACGTCCCATCCAACTCCTCGTCCGTTCGCTCCAAGCGAAGTCTGTCTCTTCGCAAGTCGGACGGGGACAAGAACTCCAGCGTGCCTGCGGACCAGCAGCAATTCCACGGGGCGGCGCATCAGCACCATCATTGTCACTACTATCATCACCACGCGCATCCTCAGGTGTCGGACGTGTCCTGGGATGAGGACACGTCCAGCACTTCCGGCTATCGTGAATCGTACAGTATGCAGATCGTGTCGCTGGACGGTGCCAATGCTCGCTCGGGCCAGGCACCGCCCTTGGCGTCGCCGGATCTGAATGACATGCCATCCACGAGCAGTACGACCACCAATAATTACATAGCCTTCGACGGTAGCTCTCCGGATTGCTCGTTTAATGGCAGCGGAGGCGAGAAAACCGCTCTGTTAACTTCGAGCGAGCAGAGAACGACTTCTCAGCATTCCTTGTTGATGCATTCTTTCTTTCCAAATCAGGACGAAGATACATTAATATAAATCACAAAATTCATACTTGATTGAGACTGATAATTTAATATAACCAATAGATGCAAGAATTTTAAGGTCGTTGGTAATTTTAGACGAAGTTTGAATATCGAGATTAATATGTGAAGAGGTTGAATTTATTTTTCTCTTTCTCCGAAATTTTCCGCGATTAATGAAACAAATGTATCCTATTATTAATTGACATAAAATTAATATTAATACAATTTTAATGCAAACCGTGAGGCATATGTCCCGATAATTAAACTTTGTGGAACACACACATTCTGTTAATTTTAAGATTTCTGCGAGGTAGTCGCGATATAGTATATTTTGAATAGTCTTTGAAAAATCTTTCATTAAGATCGTTAAGCAAGCGAAGAGATCAGATTGAAAATAATTCGTAAAATATAGCTCGTTTTTGATCACGTAAATTTTGATGCTTTTAAAGAGTTTAGACTAGGCGTTGTAGTAGGCCTATAATCGTTTATGCTGTGATTGCATATACAGGCATATTTGAAATAAAACACTCTCTATATGAATACACAATTTCAATGATTTACCATGATGATTACCGTTGCTACTTACATCAAACTGATTTCAACACATGTAAATTGATTTCATGACACGCTAGTGAAGTTGTGCCGAGGCAGATCAACGCTGAGATCCGCTAGAACATACGCTACCGCTGCGAACAGAGCTGTATTCATATCCAGAGCTTTCGGATTTTCTGCCAGCATGGTATCCGCATTCGAATGGTGGTAATAGAAGTACTTTTCGTTTCGATTCAAAAGACCGGCACCTGGTACGCCAGCTTTAATCCAAAACGATATATCAGGCTGTGTGCATGGGCTCTTCAATTGCATGTCACCCAACGGAGCTAACAATCTGGAGATACGAAAGAGCCTATGTGTTATTTTAAATAATGAGTTGTAAAAATGATAAAATGTTTTTTTAACTTTAAAAAAATTTCATAATGTAAATAATGCTCGAAAATAGAAAATAAATTTTTGCAACAAGAAATATAAGTCAAACAAAAACAAAATATAAAAATATAAAAATAATATATGATACGATATAAAAAAGTAAACTATATGAAAATCTATAAAGAAACTAACGGCATTATTCTCTGAAGTACACATTCGACTGTCTTGTTTGCTGTGAACTCAAGACCTGTGGGCGAGAAAGTGCCAAAGTCAGATTCCATTACGAATTGCATATTTCCATTCTCTGCAGCATGATTTTGTATGTACTGTTGCGCTCCAAGAAGGCCAAGTTCCTCAGCGGTCCACATTATCATTCTGTATATAAACATTTATATATAATATAATATATAATATAAATGAAAATTAATATATATTATCGCTCGTATTTTTCAAAAAGGTATTGATTTAGGACAATAAACGAGCAAAATTTTTAAATGTTGGTATAATATATAATATTATTAATATTACAATAAATCGCGACGAGACGTTTCAACCTAACTTAGTCCTCTTCAGTCGTTTTACAAATCAGTACATTATAATAAAATAAAAGTCACGTTTACGTTTAAAAACTCGGAAATATTATAAGTCAATAAAAAAGTTGATAAAAAAGTAATAAATTTGTTGTTTCCTACGCGCAAAAGTGTTTTGTTTTGAAAAGTGTCTTGATGTTTTATTTGTCCAAATGGTTTAAAAAAGTAAATCCATTTTTTTCCGTTTGAATTTGTCTACCTATTAGTTATTGGTAATAAATGTAATAAGACCAAACCCGTCGAGACAGAGTAGCATGTTTTACAATGTACAAACTTTTAAATACAAGTATTTTATCTTAATGTTCTATTTGTCTAAATGATCTTAATGTTCTATTTGTTTAAAAGAGTATGTCTGTTTTTTTTGTTTAAATTTAATTGTCTATTTCTATTATTAGTAATGGGTACAATAAAACCAAGCTGGAACAAAGCACACAATGCTTTACAATATATGATTTTCAAACACAAGTGTTCGTACACTCGTAAAGCATCGCGTGCTCTGTCCCAGCAGATCTGTCTTATTACACCTATTACTAATAACTAATAATAGATTGATAAATTCAAGTAAAAAAACGAACTTATTCTTTTAAACTATTTGGACAAATAGAACATGTAGATAAAACACTTTTACGCATAAGAAACGATTCTATTTTTTTTTTTATCAATTAACTTGTTATACATCGACATTACATTTTAATTTGAACTTCTATACACCGATTCTAATTGTAATCTTCGTTATACGTATATATTTATTATGTTAACAAGCTATAACATTTATTATATATGTAAATTTATACATGTCAACCTTATAGTATTTTCGATTTTTTAAACATAAACATAACTTTTAATTTATTATAATGCTCTGATTTGTAATAGACGACTAAAAAGAACCAAGTTAGGTTGAACGTCTCGCTACGATTTAATGTAATATTGATAATCATATTATATCAACGTCTAAAAATTTTGCTCGTTTATTGGTCCAAATCAACGTAAATAATTTTTGTATAACGAAATGTTTATACAGAATAATAATTAATCTTATACCAATAATCGGTAAAATTATATATATTTTTTGAAATATTTCGGATCACCTTATCGTTCTTCGCGACCGGAGGCCGAGATGTTTCAACAATTTTAATGCGGTCCAGGATATGAAAATACCTCCTCCATCATCCAATGCGCCTTGTCCGACGTCCCAACTGTCAATGTGTCCAGAAACGACGACTACCTTTTCGGGCGCGCTAGAACCGGTGATGTCCGCTATAACATTTCGCGACTGAGTGTCGGGGTATCTCTTCGCTTCCATTTTCAAGTTTATCACTATTGTTTCACCTAGATAAATATAATACAATTAGTCCAATGAAGATCTCAAGAGACGTTTCTTATTTGTACCTCGGTCCGCCATCCTTCCCAGGAAAGTCGCGTCTTCAACAGTTATACAAGCAGCTGGAATTTTAGTAACGTTCTCTGCGTAACTCATCATACCCGTGTGCGGGGTGTACAATGAATATGGCGTTACTGATCTGATCAAGGCGGCAACAGCTCCCAATTCGGCCGCTCGTGAGGCTCCCGAGCTTCGATACTGCACGGTCTCGCCGTACGAGACAAACTTTTGATTGTATACAACGATTTTCCCGGGAATCTGATACATTTTTAAAAGTTACTTTACTAATTACGAACAAAAGTATATGTTGCGTCTCGCCCTTCTATTTGTTAAATTTTTACCTCTTCCGCCCGTTTCTTAAGTTCTGCGAAGCTATTCACTACGACAGCATTAGCAGTTATGCCTTCTTCTGGAGTACCGACACTATAACCCAGTCCCAATAACGCCAGATTTTTCAGCCGCGGTTGCAAAAGAGTCGCGGATTCCGAACCTCTAAGTATTCATATATTATCATATTTGTTTATTTGGAAATTATTTAATTATTTCAATGTTCATATTTTTTAATAAATTTAGAGTACATTCATATAGGAATTGTACCTGACCCAATGTGGTACGGTAGCTGCTTCACCATGAACATTATCTAGACCTAAACTGATCGACTCGCTCAATATATAATCAATAGAGTCTTCAAGAACTTGGGTACCAGCAAACCTCGAGCCAAACTTGTCGACAAACGTCGCCAAATCTTGCCATGTGGTTCCTTTGAAAGAACCTTGCATAGCTTCATCGATTATTCTTTGCACTGTTGGCGCATAGGAGTCTATCTCTTCAACTAAATCATCTGACAGATAACAAGTATCCTCGGCCATTATCATTGAATGCAAGCATAGTAGCCACATGAAGATAACGCTGTTTGCGTTATGCCACATTGTCGCTAAACGTGGTTTAATTTCCTGTGATATGAATGCATTGTATATTATTATATATTATTGTAGAAAGTACATTGAATAAGTTAAATATTACAAACAATTACAGCACTGAATCGACAATTATGATATTTCATGGCGATAATGATAAACGCATATAAACAATAAACATAATATCAATAATAATACGAGATAACCGATTAAATAAATCAATATTAGAAATGCAAGAGGAAAATCATTATATATAGTATACCAAACCAATTTAACAATAACTGTTTATTAAAAAATCTTGATTGTGCTGTATTTGAGTAAATAATTAGTGATAACTTATATTTTCATTCGCGACGCTGTATATAGTTGTTATATAATTTTGTCATATTTTTTCACAATGTACAGAATTAATATTAAATATAATTACTTATATTTCTCACATATCTTAAATAATATTTTTTATCACAGACTTTAAATATACGTTATACATCATATTTTTGTACAAAATAAAAATACAATTAAAATGTTTTATGTAATCCGCTCCGTTTTGTATACTGTCAGCATATGAAATTAATTTTTGCTGAATAGAATATAGGTATTATCATCGATTAGTTATTGATTGACAATATAAATTACTAATTTATAAGACAAATTCATTTATTCATGTCATCGCATTGAGATTGACCTTATTGTAGACTAAAATATTTTGATATTTCGCTCATTTATGATTTTATACTTATGTTTCTATTTTTAACATAAAAAAATAATCTCCATTGTCGGCTCATTTACTTTTCTTTATTCAATTTAATTTATAATTTTCTGAACCTATAGATTATTTTAATTTAAGTTAATGAGTTGATGACAGAGATTATTTTTTTAATGTAACCCAGCAAACAAAAATGAATAATTAAAATAGATATAGAAAGGAATTCATTTCGATATTTCCGAATTGGCGCTTTTTTCGACTCCACTTTAATCCAAAAATAATTACATCCGAATTAAACATAATGAATAACTCCTTTCATATTTCAATTTATTTAAATTCAAAAATAATATAATACAGACATGAATACATCCGAATTCAACATAATGAATAGCTTTCATATTTTAATTTATTTGAACAAAAAAATAATATAATAGGAATATAAATGCGTCTTCGGACTTTAAAGCGCCAACTCGGATAAATTAAAATCAATTGTAATTTTCAATTCAATTAAATTAATTTTCGTTGGGAAATTCAATTAAATTAATTTTGCTGGAAAATTGTAAACCTACAATTTTTAAGAAGTTATTAAAACTTTCGCGAAACAGTAAATTATTTTTGTATGGAATAATAAATTATAATTTTGTAAAATAATAATTTATGCCCATCAATAATCAAACATTAAAGACATTATGTTATAATTACGATACCAGGTGTAACATTACGCATGCCAGCTGAACAAAATTCGGGACAAATTTCTGATTAGTTGAAATGAAATGACGACTGTGCATTCTTAGAATTGTTTCACCTGATCTTTTTACATCATGATTCTAATCAGCAAAAGTTAATTTTATTTGAAAATCATATCAAGTGGGGCACCTTATGGCTGTATGGCTGGTACGCTTAGAGGAATGTGATATCAACGCTATTGTATTATTTCGTTCTATTTTTACGTTTATCGGTTTATTTAACGATAGAAATAATAACACTGCGATAACTTTAATATTGACAGCGCACTCCCGGAATGTCTATAAATATTTTAAATCGTATTTTTATTTTATCAAAAATACATAATATATATTTTTTATATAAAAAGGGGAATGAAATATCTGTTTTGAAATTAAATTAAAAATTGGAGAAAAAAATATTAATTTAACATAATTATAATTTATAGTTTTAACACGTTTGTTACTTCTGATTATTTTATTATAAATAATATTCTAATAAAATGTACTTACCAGATATGTTCACAATATATATAATATATGTATATTGAAATTACACTCTTATAACAAAAATACATAAAGAACGTTGACTCACGTCGCGCAATTAAATGATACTGATGAGCAGACATCAAGAATATCTAGATATATGTATATATAGGTTTTAATCAGAGAGAAACCTGAGAGAGAACGTGATAGCCTTTCGCCTGTTGCCTCAAAATGCACTAACGCCCTCTGAAGAAGAGGATGTAAACTACATAGCAACATTCACTTTTCTGTACCGCGGGTATACAATTTATGTTGAGTTAATCACAGTAGAGTTTAAATTTCATTTCTAAAATATATATTGTATCGGATATATATATATATTGTATCGGATAATATCGTTGGCTGAAAATGTAATGACCAGTCAATTCATCTGTATCTTAACTTTCCAACTAACCATTTTCTTGTTTCAGAAAGCAGAAATATTGTATTTAAAAGGCCAAAAATTCGACACCAGAGAAAGCCGTTGTGATTGACTGAAAATTAGGTATATAGGAAGGTAATTTTAAATACTCTTTGATATAATTAGAATAATAAGATTTAATATACGTTTTATGAAAATACACATCTCATACATATGCATACAGTTTAATACAAATATTCTTACATATTTTAGTACATAGTGTCGAGGCTACTGGTCATTATATTTTCAGCCACTCAACGATATTATCCAATACAATATATATATTTTAGAAATGAAATTTAAACTCTACTGTGATTAACTCAACATAAATTGTATACCCGCGGTACAGAAAAGTGAATGTTGCTATGTAGTTTACAGATTTAAGGAAAATTTGTTCGAGAATTTATAATTTTGATCCGATTATAATGGCTTTTAAAAGAAAAAAAATAAGATAATTTCTACGCAAGTCTCATTCAATTGTGCTGAAGTGACTGCGAGATCTTTAATTTCAAAGCTAGCGCACCATAATATATAACGCATAATTCTTCTTTATTATGCGCTAAAGATGACTTCAAATCAAGTGATCACGTGCATTTTGATGTTTTTAAAGAGTTTAGACTAGGCGTTGTAGTCCTTAATCGTTTACATCGCTGTGATTGTACACTCGTGGAGAATGATTCGTTCCTCCCTAAATCGATCTAGGGAGGGACGAATCATTGTCCATGGGTGTGTATGCAGGCACATTTGAAATAAAACACTCTCCATGAATACATAATTTCAATGATTTACCGTGCAGATAATATCCATCGTTAAGTACATATATCAAACTGATTTCATGATACGCTGATGAAGTCGTGTCGAGGCAGATCAACGCTTATATCCGCTAGAACGTACGCTACCGCTGCGAATAGGGCTGTATTCATATCCAGAGCTTTCGGATCTTCTATCAACATGGTATCCGCGTGCGTATGGTGGTAATGGAAATATTTTTCGTTTTGATTCAAAATACCGGCACCAGGTACGCCAGCTTTAACCCAGAACGATATATCAGGCGCTGTGGATGGACTCTTCAACTGCATGTCACCCAACGGAGCTAACAATCTAGAGATACGAGAGAGTCTTATATGTCTTATTTTAAATAATGTGTTACAAAAATGGTAAACGCTTTTTTTAACTTTAAAAATATTTCATAATACATATAAATAAATAGATTGAAAATAAAAAATTAATTTCTGGATTACAACAGCAAACATAAGTCGAACGAAAATCAAAGATAAAAATATTATAACGACGTAATCTACAAAGGAACTAATAACTAAACTGAACTAAACTAAATAACTAACCGCATTATTCTCTGAAGTATACATTGGACTGTCTTGTTTCCTGTGAACTCCAGACCTGTAGGTGTGAAAGTGCCAAAATCAGATTCCATCACGAATTGCATATTTTCATTCTCTGCAGCATGATTTTGTATATATTGTTGCGCTCCGAGAAGGCCTAGTTCCTCGGCGGTCCACATTATCATTCTATATATAATATAAATATTCATAATACATATAATATATAATTTGCTGTATAACCGTTTATAAAAAATAATTAATCTTATAACAAGATCGATTAAATTATATATTTCAACCACCTTATCGTTCTTCGCGGCCGGAGGCCGAGATGCTTCAACAATTTTAATGCGGTCCATGACATAAAAATGCCACCTCCATCATCCATTGCGCCTTCTCCAATGTCCCAACTGTCTATGTGTCCAGAAACGACAACTATTTTTTCGGGCGCGCTAGAACCGGTGATATCCGCTATAACGTTTCGCGACTCAGTGTCAGGGTATCTCTTCGCTTCCATTTTCAAGTTTATCACTATTGTTTCACCTAGATAAATATAATATAATTAGTTCATTGAAGATCTCAAGAAATGTTTCTTATTCGTACCCCGGTCCGCCATCCTCCCCAGAAAAATCGCATCTTCAACAGTTATACAAGCAGCTGGAATTTTAGTAACGTTCTCTGCGTAACTCATCATACCCGTGTGCGGGGTGTACAATGAATATGGCGTTACTGATCTGATCAAGGCGGCAACAGCTCCCAACTCGGCCGCTTTTGTGGCTCCCGAGCTTCTATATTCCACGGTCTCGTTGTACGAGATAAATTCTTGATTGTATACAACGATTTTCCCGGGAATCTGATACATTTTTAAAAGTTATTTTATTAATTACGGATAAAAATGTATGTTGCGACTTGCTTTTCCATTTGTTAAATTTTTACCTCTTTCGCCCGTTTCTTAAGTTCTGCGAAGCTATTCACTACGACAGCGTCAGCAGTTATGCCTTCTTCTGGAGTACCGACACTGTAACCCAGTCCCAATAACGCTAGATTTTTTAGATATGGTTGCAAAAGAGTCGCAGATTCTGAGCCTCTAAATATTCATGTATTATCTTTTTTTTTTTTAAATTACTTTATTATTTTAATGTACATTTATAAGAATTTATAGAAATACCTGACCCAATGTGGTACGATGACTGCTTCACCATGAACATTATCTAGACCTAAACTGATCGACTTGTTCAATACATAATCAATAGAGTCTTCAAGAGCTTGGGTACCGGTAAATCTCGGGCCAAATTTATCGACAAACGTTGCCAAATCTTGCCATGTGGTTCCTTTGAAAGAACCTTTCATAACCTCATCGATGATTCTTTGCACTATTGGTGCATAGGAGTCTATCTCTTCAACTAAATCATCTGACAGATAACAAGTATCCTCGGCCATTGTCATTAACTAGAAACAAAGCAGCCACATAAAGATAACGCTCTTTGCGTTATGTATAATATTATTGCTAAGCACAGTTTTTTTTAATATTGTGTATTATATTAGAAATTACATTGAACTAGTTAAATATTGTAAATGATTGTAACACTAAATTGATAATTCCAATATTTAATCGCGATAATGATAAACGTATGAGATAAGCACGGTTGTATCAATAACGATAACTAGCCGAGATAACTACCCAGCAAACGAAAATTAATATAAATGCTAATTGCAATTTATTTTAATTTATCCGAGTTGGCACTTTAGAGTCCAGAGAGATGCATTAATGTCCCTATTATATTATTTTGGATTTAAATAAATCAAAATACAAAAATGAGCTATTTATCATGTTGAATTCAAATGTATTCATGTCTGTATTATATTATTTTTTAATAGCGCAGTGAAGAGGTACTGATAAAGAATATCTAGATGTCCATCCATATATAGGTTTCAATTCAAAGAAAGCTGAGAGTGGTCGTGCTCATAATTTTTAAATAAAACTCGTTCACTGACGCCTCTAGATACATGTTGAACTACGTAGCAATAAATATTTCCGGCGGGTAACACATTTACGGTCTTTTATTTTATTCCATGTTACGTATATTGTTTGATTCTATTCCACACTAAATCTATAAAATATAATTGCGTAACTATACATTTTATAAAAATAATAATTAAAAATTGAAATAAATTAAGCCTGAAGAAGACAAAAATATAAAACTATATAAAACCATTAAATGTATTTTAATGTGGTTTCTATGCAAAACATATATAAAAAAATATACCATTACAGAGAATATTAAAATATATTGCCATTGCTTAGGCATCACAAAAGATATACAAACAGTTCTAACTTTTTAAGCTGTTTCGTTTCAATCGAATATAATTATGATAAAAATCTTTACTAAATTTGAAATATTTTTATACAAACTGCACGTTTTCAATTTAAAAATTACACTGACCGGAAAGGGATTGGTCGCCGACCAATTTTTGTCGCGGGTGCCTTGCAAACCAGATGAATTAATTGGATTGCACGTTAACAAACATAAAAATCTAATTACTGACATGCTGTCATTACCGATGCATAAACGTGGATTCATTAAACGATTAAATGATTGATTAAATGAGCGAAAAATTTGACGATTTTATTAATTTATGAATATTCGGTCTCGTGACCGCACGACCGGAACGTACCTGCATTTAAATAAGAGCCAAAAATCTATACAGTTTAACAATTTTATTAATTAACGAATTAAAAATCCCGCTTTCATACATGGCCGTTCAAATGATTTCGCGAAAAATTTCAAACAATGATACCGCGACTTACTTCAGTATTCGATTAATTCATCAATGTTAATCATTATTAAAATAAAAGAGGTTTCGACTTTGTGCAGTGAGATGAGAATTAACTCTATGGATCTCTACTAGAATTATATCTAATAGAGATTATAAAAATTTATTCATAAAGTTTTTAATAATACTTTATCGATAATTCACTTAATTAAAAAATTCACACGCAATTATAAACATTTGTTTTGTAAATGTTTGCATATGTATTGTACATATATACATGTTTCACTCTATTCTGTTCACTCTTAATTTTGCCCTACCTTTATGTTATCTTTTGTTTGTCTTCTGCAGTCTTTAAATATGATTGTTTAATTTACTTGTATTCTTCAATTCTTCATATTGCGAGACTAAATCCAAGATTTTCTTCTCATGTCAGCTGCAAAAAGCAGATAAAATAATATAATAAATATAATCATAAATCAAAACCATATTAATGATAAGACCAACTTACATTTATTTTTGAAGGTAGACTTCTTTCCTCGTAACAAATTTCACTAACTCCTTTGTTTCCTGCCATTTTTTTTCTTCTTGCTCCTTTGTTTCCTTTTCCTCTCTTAATTGATTTTCAAGTCTCTGGATATCATTTTATTTTCTTTACAGTTTTGGGATCTGTTGTCTCTTTTAACTCTTTTTGTAAAGTTTTAAGATCATTTTCCTGTAATTTATTAACAAATGCATAAGAATGCCTGAAGGCCTTTTTATCAAATGTACCGCACAGAGTCCAGTGCTCGGCATTAGCTGCACATTTCGGGCCGATTCCTGAGGCGACCCCCCACTACCGCTCAAGACTCGGCGGCCGAGCCACTCAGGCGGGCGCACGCCAAATTTTGAGTGGTAGTGCGAGGGTCGCCTTGGGAATCGGCCCGAAATGTACAGATAATGCCGAGCACTGGCATAGACTATCAAATCTAGGATCTCTAGAAGATACAATTTTTTTTACTAGAATCGACTCTTTATACCTAGGTTTTTTAAGCAGAAATCTCCTGTGGCCTGTTCTTGTTTTCCCATTTAAACTCTGTTTTCTCTGTCTTTTTCTTACTTCTCTTTCGAAATATGGTCTCGTTGTACATCTTGGTTTCTAATTTCTCCTTTAATTTCTGCAAATCCTCAAAACTCATATTTTTCAATTCCTCCCTTGTTTTTGTTCCTAAAACATAAACAATTCAAAGTATATTGTCACACGCAGATATTTTCTCAGTAATAATAATCCTGAATAAAATTAACATAAGAAATTGAAATAAAGAAAAAAAAACTTACACAATCTTTATCTTCTGTAAGTAGGAACTCTTCCTCATCACTCATGTTGAATCACAAGATATGATATATAGCAACAAAATACAAATTTATTAATCTCTGCAACAAAATGCAAAAACATTTTTAGGTTAGAATATTTCTTTGCGTACTGAGGAAAAAGAACATGAAAATTCGGAAAAATATTTTCAAACAATTTACACTTACATCCGCATAAAAACTGCATTAATTAAATATGATGTCTGAAGAATTAAATAATTTTAAAAATTCAATTTGCACTCAAAGCTACACAGAAACTAAATTGGAGGTTAGAAAGTGGCCGTCACTCGTCGCCGTGCGCCCCTGTCACCGCCACTGTCGCCGACGCCTCGTCACCAGTCGCCAGTCGTCGCGCGCCTCGACACTTTTTACGTGTCTCTTTTGGTGCGCCACCGGCACGAGAAAGGTCGCCTCCGGAACGAGTGTCGTCGCAATTCATTTAATTGGTAAAGAAACTCATTAATTTTGCATTTTCCATTTACAAAAACCTATCGCAAGATATATATTCGATGCTGAAATATCAAACGAATCATTAAAATACGTTTGTACTTATTCAGCCGGAGATATATCGCGCCGCCGAATAATCGGCAATAAAGCAACGATTATATTTGAGGAATTACAAATATAATCGCGGATATCTTTTATTTATGATACGCCTATTTTATATATCTATTCTATATATATTTAAAATGTGGAAAATGCGTACACGCGAATATCGAGTAGGACGCGCAGCGACGCAAAAGGCGGCGTCACGACGGCCCGCGGCGTCGCTACGCGTCCTACTCTTATCTTCGCGTTTATGCATTTTCCACATTTTAAATATATAATTAATACACGCGCTTATTGCACATAACGATAATCGTTATAAGAGGCGCGTATGCATTGGTTTTTCGTTCGAACGCGTATTTCGTGATACTCGTTCAGCCGAAAATCAAAATGTGAAGCATCGCTGCGCCGCGCCGACGCCGCCGCGCCGACGCCGCCGTGCCGACGCTGCCGCCGCGTCGCCGCGGCGCTACTGGCGCGCGAAGTTGTCCGCGCGAGAGACGAAGCCGCTTAGCCATTTTAATAGCGTTCCCTTTGTATTTTCAGAACACGACGGACGCGAAACAGATCGGATCTGGAGCAAAGAACATCGCGACTGATATAATTGCATGGTAAGTGAAATTTGTATTTGTATTTTTCTAACACGCAATGTAATAGAATCACATGCATACATTGATATTCGTTCGAACGCGTATCTCGCAGTATTCGTTCGGCCGAAAATCATAATGTGATGCGTCGCTGCGCCGCGCCGACGCCGCCGCCGCGTTATAGTTTTTTGCACAGTAATCTCTAATCACTCTAGTTACATCCTCTTTTCATTAATTTCTGACCTATTCAGTAATATCTTAACTATATTTTACAGATATTCCCCACGTGTATCAAAACAACGAGGAAGATAACGTACTCGTCGCCGATTAATTAAAAATACAAACCGCGTCGCGCGTTTACTTCGGGAGTGCCGTAAACTTTTGTTATAATAATTAGTCCGCGCGCAATTGCCCGGGAGTGTTTTTCGCGAGTGTCCTACGCGAGAGCTGCGAGGGAGGAAGAAGAGGACCTTACATTCCAATCCTGAGAGGAGGACGGGGTCTAGGAGAGGCATCAGGTTCTGGCGGAGCAACTTTGGGGTAAATATAATTTTTATCTATATAAAATTATTAGTTTTTTCATTTTTTTGTTACATTTTTTATATCAATAAGTTAATAATTAGAGACAAAAACTTATGTAAAATTTTATAAAGATTATTTTTGTAAAGATGTTTTCGGAAAATAGATGATTATATTATATATAATAAATATCTTTTTGAAAAATGAAGAAAAAATTTGATGTACGAAAGCATTACCTTTTAAAAGATAAATTATTTTGAGAGCTGTTTTAATTTGAATGTTATGTTTGTGTGTTACAGTATCTTCGTAGCTTCGTGGCAGATAACTCCGCCCATTGCGCTTCGGGTTGGTGAGTAAAACATTTTTTATCAGATGTAAGGGTGTGAAAAGGTGCTATATACAATTTTAATTCTATGACATTATATTACTAAAAGTAATATAATGTCATAGAAATTAAAATGTTGTAAATTAAATAATATTTAAAGCCGCGATATTAAGATTTTCTTTTAAAATTGAATACAATTAAACATATAATAAACATATATAATAAATTACACGGTATATAAACAGAAATACATAAATAAGTAAGCACGAATAAAAGTACGGGTAGGCATGAAAATAAACAACAGTAAAGATCGTTTAATTTTGTTCATTAAAAATTATTTTAGGGATGGATATATTACAACTTTATATTTGATGATTGAAAAGAAAGATTTAAAATTACTTTTAAATTTTATTCAATTTTTAGCCCCCAAGAAACTAATTCTTTCGTAAAATTATACATGGTTAAAAATGTAACGTATTAGTGTAATTTAATTGTATTGTAAACGAAATTATATATACGATTAGATATATTGTATAAAATATTGTATAAAATATATTGTATAAAATTTGTGTAATATTATGTCCAGATAAATGTCATCATTACTTTTGTACGGTAATCAATGAATTATCTATCTATAATTTCGAATATTTTGGTGTACATATCGAATATTTATTTGATGCATTTATTTGGTCATAATAAGTCAAATTATCGTTAAATAATGTAAATTTTACGAAATCAATGAAATGCGTATGATAACAAGAAATTTATTAAATTAATGTGTTTTATAAATATTTAATTTTAAAAGTTTTAATTTCTAAACATCGACTTTTATTTTAGTACCGAATGGTCATTAATAATTTTGGGTAAAATCTCAAATATAAAATTTATTGTTTAAAAGTGTTATCAATTATTTTCATAATATTCCAATTTATGAAATTTATTAAATAAATGTATAAGATTTAACGTTTAAGCTTTGGCTGAACCAATGATCAAATATTAACTTACAAAATTTGTGACGGTTATATTTGTGAAGTTGTTTTCTTGATTTTTGCAACGCGTTAAACATTCCTTAACAAATATGTTTAAATTGTATATTTAGAGATACTCCTAAATTACATTTATAAATAGTTGTTAAAAAATATTTAAACATTTATTAATGACAATTGCTATCGTCTATTTCTCATTCTTCGGGGGTGCGATTGTTACTTAAGCGAGATGAGATCTCATCATTGTTCCTCACGTCAGGCGCTAGCAAATGCATGGTTCGTATCAATGGAAAATCGAAACGATTTCCATCATGGAGAGTTATTCTTATCGATGTTTATGAGCTCTATTCACGATATCTAGTTTGATGCCCCGTTCAAAGTTAAAGGTTCTTATTACAAGGTCGGGAATAATTCTGCGTTTTATTGGCAGTTTTTGAAAATCTTAATTTTTACAATAAAACAATAACCACTATACTATATTTTAAATACTATATTTACTATATTTTTGAGTTGTGAATTTCAATTAATTGTATATTTTGAGATAAAATTTTCTATTATTTTTTACTAAATGTTTTCCCATTAATATATTATTCAGTGTTGTTTCAATGATATTAACAATAAAACATAGAATAAATATGGATATAATGATTTGTAATATATTTCAATTATTAGTAAATGAATTCAAGCTTTATATAATTAATTTGCCTAGTTTTTGACAATTTAATAAAAATATGGTTACGAATGTATATATTTAATTCTGTAACTTTTAATCTGTTTTTCAAAAAACCATTTTTAGGTATTTTTAGGTACTGGACATTCCGGCTATGCTGTAGGATATTATAATTAATTTAGTTATAGCAATTCATACTTCTTTATAATAAAATACATGCATTTATTATAAAATTTATTTAATAAATTTAAATTTTTGTTGACTTTTAATTAAATAATTTTACGTAAAAGATTTGTACTCTTTTGTTTTAAGAATCTTGTCATGAATATATGAATGTCATTAGAAATGTGCGGTTACAAAAAATTCGAGATAAGTCGAATAGGTACCTCTATATCAGTGGGAAATTAACAACTAAAATTTTTGAAACATTACAGAAAATTAAAGAACTGTTAAGTGTTATACTGCTCGAATTTTCAATACTTAATATTCCCGCTATTATCGGGCTCGACTAATCTCGAACTGTTGGTACCCGAGAAACATTTGCACCCGTACATATAATAAGCTATACACAATAACGCATGTATTTTATTATTATTGAATATATTCCTTCGTAACCATTACTGCATAAGAATCATTTTATCCATGTATTTTTGAAAAAAATGATTTTTTAATTATTGAAAACACCTTTTTGTGTGTGCGAATTTGCCGAATTTACGTATTAAAGATGCGATAACAATGATAACTGTCATTGATACATTGCTAAAATTACTATCATTACTA
>NW_012027256.1:349465-350135 GCF_000956235.1 Wasmannia auropunctata
GGTTTCTAATCTGCGTACACTCTGTAGAGGGATCTTGATGTAGCCAATTATCCATATTTAAACGGGATAATCGCGATTATTTCTCGTTATTAAGATTCATAGAACTTTAAAATGTAAAGTCTGGAAGGCAATCATTCGTTTGTTTTTATTGATATGTACATCATTTAAATCGTATTGTATTGAAATTAAATATAGGTGCACTTCCATAAAAAGCGCAAAATGTATTATTGTATTAATTTTTTCAACAAGCAATAACAATTAGAATTCACATTACATTGATATTTTAAATTTTACCTCTTTCGAAAAGTAATGTCGCGAGTATTGTCAATCGATTTATTTGTTGTCTGTACTTCTTATCGCAATTTAGTTTCTCATTGAATTATTGACTCATTCAAAAGCTTTGCTTATTTTTTGTGCGTTGAATATTTCCGTAGAAAATTTTGTACAATTTGTCAATATTTAAACCAATGGAAAACCAAAAAACATAAATTTATTAATGACATTTTTGGTTGTAATATTACTCGCGTTTGATAAAATTTAATAAGTTTCGAATACTCTCAAGTTGATAATAAAAAATAAATATAGCTTAATTATCGTTAATTATTTCTTATTACCTAATATTTTAGTAACAATAATTTTAATATAATTCTTGTTATCATACGTATTTCCG